>NC_056739.1:1225775234-1226075234 GCF_019279795.1 Protopterus annectens
GGGATCCATCTCGCCTACATTCTCTACAGATGGGTTCGGAGCCGATCCTCGGCTCTGACTCAGCCGCTATACAATAGAACGCAGTCTCTTATTGGCTGTTACCTCGTATCCCATGATGCACCACTACTGCTTCCCCAGATCTTGTTTGTCCGCACACATGCACACACACATAGACTGTTGTTATAATATTTCCAGGTATTTCAAGAGAGGAAGAAGTTGAATTCGGATCGTCCGGTCTCTTCTGGTCTACGAGGCAGGGGGAAGGAGGGTGGGTTATTAGGAATGTAGGCGAGATGGATCCCATACATCTAAAGTTATGGTAAGTACATAACTAAAAGATGTAATGTGATCCTATCTCACCTACATTCTCTACAGATGGGACAGCGTCCCTAGCACCTAATTCCTGGGTGGCTCACTGGAAAACGCTCCTGAGAACCGTGGAACCGAAGGAAGCTCGACCCCTAGATGCCACATCCAATTTGTAGTGAGAAATAAAGGTGTGTAAAGAAGACCATGTAGCAGCCGCACAAATGTCACTAATAGAGAGCTTGGAATGAAAGGCTGCCGAAGTGGCCATAGCCCTAGTAGAATGAGCTTTCACTGGAACTATAAGCTCCTTATTTGAAATGAGATAAATATGACTGATACAGTCTCTGATCCACTTGACAATAGTGACTTTCGTGACGGCTTTGCCCAATTTACTATCCGAAAAGGACACAAACAGTTGATCTGATTTTCGTGCTTGGCGTGTCCTATCCAAATAGAAACGTAATTGTCTGTGCACGTCTAAGCTGTGAAAGGTATACTCAGCTCTATTTGAATACTTAGGGAAAAAAAACGGTAACTCCAGTGATTGCTGCAAACAAAAGTTAGAACAAACCTTTGGTATAAAGGATGGGTTTGGTCTAAGAGAGACTCTATCCTTGTGAAATACCAGGTATGGTGGTTTGACACATAGGGCTTGAAGTTCTGAAACTCGCCTGGCTGATGTAATAGCAACTAGAAGAGCAGTCTTCCAGGAAAGAAATTTTAAGCCACAGGTTGCTGCCGGCTCAAAGGGAGATGAGGTTAATGCACCTAACACCACGTTAAGGTCCCACGGTGGTGCAGGATGAGATACAGGGGGCCGTAGAAGCCAAGCTCCTTTAATAAAAGCTTTGCACAACTTGTTGCTCATTAAAGGTGGTTCTATGCTCTCGTGAAAATTGGAAATAGCAGCCAATTGAACTTTGATGGTAGACACATAACAACCTTGATTGAACAGGGAAGCTAAAAACTTCAGAACCTCTGACACCGAGGCTGTCATAGGGTCTAATCCTCGGAGTTGGGCCCAAAAAGCAAACCTCTTCCATTTATTGCTATACATCTTTTTAGTAGAAGTCTTGTGGGCTGAGGACAAAATATGCATGACTTCAGGGTCGAAAGAATGGCTCCTGACTATGGTCGGAAGAGGAGTAGCCAAGCTGTTAACTTCAATGAATGGAGGGACTGATGGAGCTGTCCTGACTGATGCGTCAAGAGGTCCGGAACTTGGTCCAGGAACCAGGGACCCTCCAATGTATATTTGTGAAGAAAGGGGAACCAGACTTGATGAGGCCAGTATGGGGCGATTAGAATCATTTTGCTTTCCAAGCTAATCGCCTTCTGAATCACCTTGGGGAGAAGGGGAACCGGTGGAAAAGCGTATAGCAGACCGGGGGGGGGGCAAGCTTGGACTAGAGCATCCTTGGGGATCTCCCCCGGAACTGGGGTGAGAGAGAAGAACTGCTGGCATTTCGCATTGAGGGGAGTTGCGAAAAGATCGCAACAAGGAGCTCCCCATCTCGTGAAAATCTGTGTTACTACTCTGTCGTTCGAGGACCACTCGTGAGGGGAGAGAATAGTTCTGCTCAGTCTGTCGGCTATCACGTTGGATCTCCCCGGAATGTGTGTTGCCACTAGGAAACGTTTGGTAGCAATCGCCCAATCCCATACCTTCATGGCCTCTCTGCAAAGGGGGTAAGACCTGGTCCCTCCTTGCTTGTTTAAGTACCAGACTACCGACATGTTGTCGGACTGAATGGCAATCGTACCCTGGGGGAGGTGATCGTGCAGTGCTTGCAACGTTAAAAGCACCGCCCTCATTTCCAGGATATTGATGTGGAGAAGACCCTCGTCAGTGTGCCACGTGCCTTGGACCGACCTGTCCAGATAATGTCCCCCCCATCCTGTCTGGGAGGTGTCCGTAGTCAACGTGGCCAAGGGGGATGGGGGAATGAAGGGTCGCCCTAGATTCAGGTTGGAGGAAAGAAGCCACCAACGAAGATCCTGTTTGCACGTCTCTGTGATCAAAATGTGGTGACTGAGGGGAAGGTCTTGATAAGACCACTGGACTGATAGGAGCCACTGGAGTATCCTCATATGCAACCTTGCCAAGGGGACCAGAAGAATGGTGGCTGACATGGAACCCAACAGCTGCAGGACCATTCTCACTGGAGCGCGACGTCTGAGGAGTAATGCCCGAACCTGAGACTGCAACGTTGCTATCCTTTCCGCAGGAAGATAGACTCGCATCTGCATTGAGTCTATTTCTGCACCAATAAACAGAATACGCTGCGATGGCAGCAATACGGATTTTGTCCAATTGAAGGTGATGCCTAAGGAGTTGCCTAGAGAGATAGTGGCTGCTAGAGCTTTCAAGAGTAGATGCCTGGAGGTGGCAGTTAGGAGCCAGTTGTCTAGGTATGGAAACACCTGGAATCCTAGACTTCTCAGGTGAGCAGTCACCACCGCCAAACATTTGGTGAACACCCTGGGGGCTGTGGTGAGACCAAAGGGCAGTGCACGGAACTGGAAATGACTGTCTCCTAGGCTGAAGTGCAAGTGTCTCCTAGACGCCTGATCTATCAGAATGTGATAATAGGCATCTTTGAGATCTATGGAGCACATCCAAACACCTTTCTCCAAAAGCGGGAGAATGGATTGCAAGGTGACCATCCGGAATTTGGACTTTTTCACTCATCGGTTTAATTTGCTGAGATCCAAAATGGGCCTCAAGTCCCCGGTCTTTTTTGGTACCAAAAAGAATCTTGAGTAAGTCCCTGATCCGGCCTGATCTGTGGGGACAGGTTGGATGACTCCTTTTTGAAGCAGCTTTGATATTTCGCTGGCTGCAAGATCCCGTTGACTGGGTGGCGGGTCCGGGATTCTTTGGGACGGTGGGGGGGGTTGAGAGAAGGGAATGGTGTAACCTCCGGCGATGATTCAGAGCACCCATTGGTCCTGAATGATATTTGCCCAGGCCTTTAGGTGCCTCAAAAAATGACCCCCGACTGGCTCCGGAGCTGCACAGTCGGGTACTCCTTCAGGGATGCTGGAAGGAGGAGGAGCCACGAAAGGACTCACGGTCTCCAGTGTTGCGGGGGCCTCCGCCGCCTCTGGGACAGCATCTCCTTGAAAAATTTCCCCCTCCTCTGCCTCTAGAAGGGGAATCGCTCTGCTGCGATGAGTAAGGCTTTTGAGACTTACGGAACCACATTTTCCCTCCTCTTCAACTCTTGGGATAAGGTCTGAAGGGAGTGGAAAACCGGGCCCCTACGGCAGTTAAAGTCTTACCCTCCTGTTCGCAGTGAGTCAAAGTGTCCTTTACCTTGGGTCCAAACAGTGAGGACTCCTCAAAGGGGGCGTCGGCAAAGGAAGACTTAAAGGCCTCCGCAAAGTGACACAGGCATAGCCAGGCTTGTCTCCGTAGAGCAACACCTGTTCCCGCCGCTCTGCTCGCTCCTTCGGCTGCATAAGAAATGAGCCTCATGGACGAGTTGGATAACGAGGACAGGGTAGCCAACTGGGAGTTAACCGTTTGGGCCAACTGCTCAGGTAAGCTACCGGAGAGGGTATCCGAAAGCTCCTTGACCAGATCCCTCTGCAGTCTTGTGAAATGCGTCAAGTAGTTCAGAGACCTTAATGTAAAGGTCGCTGAAGCAAGGGTGCACTTCCAGTACCGATCCATGCTCCTAGACTCCTTATTAGGAGGATGGACGGACGTTGAAGCCTCTGCCACATCTTGCTGGGTGGCAGATGCCACCACCAAGGCATCTACAGCCACACCTTTCGAAAGAAAGTCCTTATCAGGGGGAGCCGAAAGGAATTTATTGGGGCGAGCTGGCACCGGTTCAACAGAATCCGGGTGTTCCCACGCCCTTCGAGAGATCAAATCCAGAAGCTCATCAAAGGGCGGAGACACCCAGGAGGTGGAGGGCTGAGCCCCGAAGGCCTTGAGGAAAACCAACTCCTCAGCAGAAGGGGGTTTGGACTGCCAGTCGCATCATTGCTTAAGGATCTCCAAGATGTCCGCAAAGGATACATCATCCGAGGACGACTTGGGGGACCCCTCCACATCATCGAGGTCGGTATCTGAGGTGAGAGACTCATCAGGGGAGTTGACGTGCTTCCTCTTGCACTGTTTCTTCCTAGGAGGTTCCTCCGAAAGCGTTTTGGAGGGACCTCCAGGAAGAAGGGAATCCCCAATGGGGGTAACCTCAGGCCCAAGGGCTCTGCTGTCGTGAGACAGGGGGATTGCAAAGGAGCCAGTCTCCGTGCCAAGGGAAGGTGGTGGTGAGATGGTAGAAGTGGCCAGAGAGGATTTGGCCAAGGCACTCCCCATGGCCTTGAAGGCGGGACCCCCAAGAGTCCTGGGATGGTTCAACCCCCAAGGCCATGACAGCAGTCGGAACTCCCGCAGCCAACGTACCGAGAGGGAGGCTCGGAACCGAAAGGATCGGTCCCGAAGCATCCCCCCCGGGGCCGACATAGGAGGTCCACGAACCGAACCCCAACCCGAAGGGCGGGGTTGGAGTTAGGGTCGGAACCGACCCGACAACCTCCACCGGCTCCACCAACACTGACTCCAACGGCGCCGAAGCTGTTGGAGGAGGAACCAAGATAGCAGGATGGGAAATTGGCTCCGGAGCCGACTGGGCTGGAGCCGAGATCAATTTTGCAAAAACTGGAGACTGAAAAAGCCTTTGAAGCACCCTGTCTACATCCGAATCAGACATCCTCGACGACCGAGAAGAGACCGACCGGGTCCGACTCGACTTCTCCACTGGCTCTGAAAGACTGGGGGACCGGCTCCGTATGGGTTCGAGAAGTATCGGCACCGAGGGAGATTCCACTACCACTGCAATTTCCCTCGGAGCCGATGGGGACTTCGGCACCGAAGGGAAAGAGTCTGAGCGGGCAACCCTCATCGGCTCCAAAGGCAGTGGAGCCGATGGAGATGACTCGCCTCTCGACGCCTGAGCTCTCGACTCCGAAGCCAGAGGAGTCGAGGCTGGAGACATCGAGGCAGACCGTTCCGCCCTCGGCTCCGAAGTCCGTGGACCCGACGGAGAAGCCTGCCATGACTTTTTAGCTGCCGGATCCGACGGGCTGGTCGGAGTCGAAGATTTTTTCTTCCTCGAAGGGGAAGAAGAAGAAGATAGGGCTTCCTCAAAGGAAGGGGTAATAAGCCCTTTCAAAATCAACTTATTTTTCCTCTCTTGGAGGACGCGAGAGGAAAAAGCGTGGCACACGCTACACGATTCCTGGAGGTGCTTCGGGCCCAGACAGTAAACACACAAAGAATGGTCGTCCGTAATGGACATTTTGTAATTGCATTTAGAACATTTTTTAAAACCTGATGGTCTATGTTCCTTCGACATGCTATCTACTTCCAACACACTAAACTTCAAAAAACTAAACTTCAAAAACTACCACAAACGACAGCCTAGACTCTAAGTAAAATGCCTAGGATAGGGCAAGGCCCCTCTAACTTAAGCGGGAACACTTTACCACAAAAAAAATACAATTTTACCACAAAAGTTTTAAATGCGCAGTCACACAACAACAAGTAGCTGTTAAAACAGCTTTAGGGTAAGTTTTAGCAAAAAACTAGCAGAAATAACTTCACTAAGAGGCACTTAGCTCAGCCAAGTCCGAGACCACGTCTATGCTTCAGAAGCGGCAAACGAGATCTGGGGAAGCAGTAGTGGTGCATCCTGGGATACGAGGTAACTCAGCCAATAAGAGACTGCGTTCTATTGCATAGCGGCCGAGTCGGAGCCGAGGATCGGCTCCGAACCCATCTGTAGAGAATGTAGGCAAGATAGGATCACATTACATCTCAGGTTTCCTCATATGTGATTCTAAAACCTGGCTTCCATAAACAACAAAGGAGCTTTTATTTGTATGTATAAGAGGTAAAGCAAACTATGATAGGTCATGCTAATTTTGATCTGAATTTTCCAAGGATCCACTGGTGCACCTGGTCCAGCACTATCTCTTCTTCAGGCTCCGAACCCATCTGTAGAGAATGTAGGCAAGATAGAATCACATTACATCTCAGGTTTCCTCATATGTGATTCTAAGACCTGGCTTCCATAAACAACGAAGGAGCTTTTATTTGTATGTATAAGAGGTAAAGCAAACTATGATAGGTCATGCTAATTTTGATCTGAATTTTCCAAGGATCCACTGGTGCACCTGGTCCAGCATTATCTCTTCTTCAGGCAGCTGTAACCATGTGGCCTGCTGCTTCAACCTAAAGTCTTTGCATTCTTGATCCTTCTTATTCTATTTTTTCCTCCTGCAGTAGTTTTCATAGACAGTCAATGTAGTATTTAATAAAACTACCCTTGCATCCAGTGTAGCACCTTTAGACTGTAACAGTTCATTCTCTTGTATTTGGCTTTGTATAAGATCTGAATACCCATTAACTACTTTGGTAACTTTAATGGTTCTATGTGTATCTTTTATGTACTTTTCAAGTCTCATAGTGATTTTTCTTCATTTCCATGATAATATCCTTTAATTTAGTGTAACTTCTCATTCCCATGACAGGCCAACTGTACTTGACTCTACCATTGCTGCTATGCTCAGCACCTACTCCAGAGAGCACTGTTTGACTTGTGGTGGAAGCACTTTTGTATTTTTCCTTCTCATAGATATACACTCAGCTTGAATGTTCTTACTCCTTCAGCAGGTTGGGAAGCTTCTGCTACCCCTTACTTAATCTGGCTATCAACTTCAGTTTACTTTTCATTCTGTTTGTGTCATACACAAAGTCACTGAGCAGTCAACATTCCTTCATTTGATGAACTCAGCACTCAAGGACAAGGAGTGATACCAATAAGAAACCAGATCTGTACACTTTGTTGACATCCGCATTCAACCAAGTGAACTGCTACCCTTTATGGATATTTTCAGAAATGGGGTAGTCAGCTGGAATTAAGTGAAATAATCATATTAAATTAACACTAAAGACACAGGCACACATACATTAATAGAAAAGAAAACAAAGCATAATAACATGTTTTCACTTACACACATTATACACGTTTTCTTTTTTATATCAACTGTCATTCAATCTGACATTACATAAATTGTTCACTTCCTGCCTTCCCTTAAACCTCACTCCTACTTCTGAAAATTATTCTGCATGCATTGTTCCCACAAATTCCATTTTTTCTATGTAATTTGCTCCTTCCCTTCTTTAAAAATACAATTTCCAGTTCATTTATCTCTTTTACAATATTGAATACTGCAAATATATTCTGTTTAGGTTATGATTTCCATTTTCTAGTAATTGCTTTTTTGGCAGCAATAGAATTATACTTATTCAAGCCTTACTATGTCTAAGCAATTTAGATCAAAAATCATTTCTTTAGTTACAGTCAGTTCCGCCAAGATTATTGATAGAGTACTCTTTAAGGATTTTTTAAAATCTGACAACTCATTACACTCCCAGTAAATATGTTCCCAGTTACCTCTTCCCAATCACATTTGTAGCACTTGCTAACTACCCATGGAACAATCCTTAAAAGTCTGCTTTGGGAATAAAAATACTTATGCAAACACTGCCAAGCAAAAATCTCAAACATTTGGGACTTTGTTACATAATTGAGAGCCATACATATGTCCTCACATTGTTCCCTTGTAAACTACTTTTCCACTCTCTCTTCCCAGTCTTTTCCAAGCTCCTCTAATTGATTCCTATAATTTTCTTGCAATATGTTATATGCCCTATTAAAAAAATCCCCTTTTTGTTAAAAGCAGCTTCTGTTCTAGATTATAATAAAAACTCTCCAGACAGGTCCTTCACTTAGGATTCCCCTATCATTTTCCTTTGCCTATATTCTGATATAAATTGCTGGTAAGGATGGCAGTCTCTAACCTGCAGTCCAAACTTGCTCATGTCCTCATCCTACTCTATTACCTTTCCCACTTTAGTTATTTCCTCCTAATACCTTGGTTCCTTTGCCAGTTTTCTTCAGTAAATTCCAGTCTCCTCTTGCCTCTTACCGTCAAACGCATGGGCAAAATTTCCTTTATCCATTCCTCTGTTGACTTAGTTCTGAAAATACTTTCTGCAACTTTGGAATATAATATTTTGTACTGTTATTATTTTCTTTAAGCATCTGCATTCAAAATCCTACTTTCTCCTTATTTTCTGAACCTCTCCCCCACACTTCATTGTCATTCCTTTCCACTCTGAAATATAACCTTCTGCTTGTTTTATGTATATGGACCTTTACTGTGTAGCTCTAAAACATCCCATTAAATCAGGTAATCTGAAACCACCTTGTTCTGTTGGGAGGATCAGCTCATCCCAGTTACCTCTTGCCCTCTTCTCCTCTCAGATTAATTTCTTAAATCCTTAATTATTGTCCACAGCTTCTCCTCTGGTTGATAAAATATACCTGAATTGTATCTAAAACTAAAGGAACTAAAACATTTTTACTGCTTGCATCTTACTATCCATATCCATAAACAAGCTTTGAGTTTCTCAGTTTTTATATTATCTTTTGTTTAATCTTTTCCCACATATCCTTAGCTCCCATAAGAGAAGCCTTTTTAATCTATACTCAAGTATTTCATCTTATCGTGCCTAAACTAATCTGCATGTGGGTAATAATTTAGGCCTATAGTGTTTATTTTAACTTCATTAATGTTATATCCCAAAAAGACTTCAAGCTGTTTCAAAATGTTCCACAACACCGAAATGCCCTTTTCTGGATTCATCAAGTACAAATAGTATAATCTGCAAACAGATACAACTTTTCTTGATTACCATACTAACTTTATGCTTGAATTTCTGAGTCCCTCATTTTCATTGCTAAAGTCTCTAAATATAAAGCAAATAAAGGGGAGAGAGGAGACCCCTGTCTGGTTCCTCAGTTCAAACACAATTCATTAGAGAGGAACACTCCCACTTTAAATTTTGCCCCTGATTCATATATCTTCCTAATTAACCTTATTATTTTATCTGAGAATGCAAATGTTTCCATCGTCCTACTGAAAAAACCCTAGCTTACTCTGTCTAATGCTTTCTCTGCATCAAGGCCCACCTACAACAGTGGGTTGTTTCTGTCTGAATCATCGTTGTTCTATTAATGTTGTCAAAAGTTTGCTTCCCCTCCACAAAACCACACTGATCCATATTTACCACTTTTGAAAATGCTTTTGCAACTCCTTCAGCTAGTATAGACAAAAACACTTTAAAATCACAGTTTAAAATTGAAATGGGTCTATATGAAGCTGGGTCTGACAGGACCTTACTGTAAGGGTAATACAGTCACCACAGCATTCTTCCAAGATGCTGGTGCTTCCCCTCGTTTTAAAATACTTTAACAAATGTCCAGATCTTTATCACTTTCTTCCCTTCTAACTTCCAAACTTCCAATGAAATACCATCTCTTCCTGGAGACTTTCCTGCAGATTGATTATAAGTTCCCATTTTTATCTCATCTTCTCCTATCTTAGCTATTAGGGATTCACTTTATAATCCCGAAATACTGAAATATCGAAATTCAGTATCCTGGGACTGTAAAGTCAAAAACTGAAAAACCTGAAACCCCAAAAGTGCGAAATTCAAATTCACGACTACCCACATACACACTCCACACACAAACAAGCACACATACACCTTTCTCCCTACACTATAAACCAACGAAACACACACAAAACACAACAAAACAGACACAAAAGCTAATTTCCAGCTACATCCACACAACGGCTTCGACATTTAGGTTCATAGGTAGGTACTAGACTATTGGCCCTATGCCCTATATAAGCCTAGCCAAATGATACCTTGGCTTTTACCACCCAAGAAAATTATTTTCCTGTGCCCCTGTCAAGCAGAGCCACAGAAGTGATCCCCAGGGTGAATTTCCAATTTCTCATCTAATCATCAAGATTTTTCTTGAAGACTGCTAATGAGGAGCTTTGTTTGATATAGATAGGTAGTTTGTTCCAAAGTATGGGAAGTCTCTGAAACAGGAATCTATCCCTCTAGCATATTCTGTTTATTGTGGTGACAAGATTTAGGTCCCAAGAGCGTGTAGCTCAGAGGGATTGGGATTTCTTTAAGTGGACCATGTCCAACAGCTCTAGGTTTGACATACCTATGTATGTTAGGCAGAGATCGCCTCTGAGTAGGCGATATGCGATAGAGTAAAGATGGAGTTTTTTTAGATGGTCTGCGCAGGGCAGCTGTTTGAGGCTGGTAATCCTCTTTGTGAGGTATTTCTGCAGGCTTTCCAGTTGTTGTAGATGTCTTGTGCGGTACATACCAAAAGGGGCATTGTACTATATAATGGGTCTAATGAGTGATGTGTAGAGGGGAACAATGACCTCTTTTTTCCTGGATGAGAAACCTTTTGTGATGAGGTGTAGAAGGATTTCCTGACTACTGTGGTGATCTGATTATCAAAGGAGAGACTACTGTCCACCTGTGTCCCAAGGTCTCTTATCACACTTTCAGTGTTAAGTAGACTACCACCTATGTGGTAGCTCATGGGTAAAGAGTTTTTACCAAAAGGGATGACAATGCACTTTTTGGCATTGAGCTTGAGGCCATGGCTTTGACACCAGGCATCTGTCTCATTGAGGCCTTTTTGTAGGATGCCCACATCATTAGGAGTTTTGATTATGGCTCCTAGTTTGCAGTCATCTGTGAACTTTGTTAGCCAAAGACCTTCTGTGTTAAACTGTACTTCAGAGAAGTAAATACCAAACAGGAGAGGACACAGGACTTAACCCTGTGGTACTCCACTTGTCACTGGTCTGAAGTTGACCGAACAAACAACAATCCAAAACAAAAACTGGCAAATAAGGCACTACGGAAGCAATAGAAGCCGGCAAATAATCCAACCAAATAGAATCACAACTATGCAAAATAAATGTGAACTTTTAATATAAGCTCTTTCGGCAAGTAAAATAACTTTCCTTCTTCAGACAAACAGTTTTTTCAAAGCATCAGGTTCTTTATATATGCTATTAGGCCAAACTAATTAAGCAATCAGCCTAAATAACAGACACACAAGTTTTAAAGCAGCCTCGCCATTAAAAACATAGAATCAATCATTTAAAACCTACTTATTAAAAAGGAAACATTAGCAATCAAAGAATGTGAATATTCTAATAAAAAACCTTAAACAAAAATATATATACTTATACATGTTCCAAAGTGCTGTTCACATTAAAAATAAAAATAAACATGAGCCACTATAAATGTTGTTATTCCCTAAGTATTATCTTCTCATAGTTCCCAAAGCAATATACAATAGCCTTACCAATATATAAAAACTAAAAATATACATGAAATACATTGAAAATAGACAATATTAATATATAATGTCCAGCTCAATAAACTAGAAGTGTTTATATATATAAACAAGTTAATTTCACCTTTTAAGAGCCAAGTATCTCAACATGCAAGTATCTCAACTGTGGTCATCCCAGTTGAAAATTTGAACCATTACCAAGGTAGTAACAGTGAGCAACCAACTCATTTGTTTAGTAACTTTTTAGGTCACCAAGTTAGTTTTCTTTGTACATATTCATTGGATCATTTATGTATTAGAGAAGTTCTTAACAAGAACTGGAATTTAATTAAAGAGGATGAAAGGTTATCAAAAGCTCTAGGTGTTAGGCCCAGAATAACATATAGGCAAGGCCAAAATTTGAAATCACTCCTGGAGAGAAAAAGAGAATGTATAAATAGAACTAAGGGCATCTTTAAATGCGGAACATGTTTTTATTGTAAATACATTTTTGTTACCAATCAAATTCCCATCAATAATAAAACATACAAAATTAATCATAGATACAATTGTGAGTCTAAGGGAGTTACGTATGTGGCTTTGTGCACTCTATGTGATGCATTTTACATCGGTAAAACCGAAAGGAAACTTAAACAACGTATTTATGAGCATTATTATTCTACAAGTAAAAATGATCTTAACAATGCTCTAGCTAAACACATTGTAGATTACCCTGATCATGCCTTTAGGTTTGCAATTTTACAACATAGGAAAACTGACATTAGAGGAGGACCTTGGCAAGTCCTTCTCGAAATTGATGAACTTATGTGGCAGATTAAAACAAGAGCACTTGCACAAGCTTTCCCAGGTTTGAACGAGAATCTCTCTATTAAATGCATGTTGAGATACTTGGCTCTTAAAAGGTGAAATTAACTTGTTTATACATATAAACACTTCTAGTTTATTGAGCTGGACATTAGATATTAATATTGTCTATTTTCAATGTATTTCACGTATATTTTTAGTTTTTATATATTGGTAAGGCTATTGTATATTGCTTTGGGAACTATGAGAAGATAATACTTAGGGAATAACAACATTTATAGTGGCTCACGTTTATTTTTATTTTTAATGTGAAGAGCACTTTGGAACATGTATAAGTATATATATTTTTGTTTAAGGTTTTTTATTAGAATATTTGCATTCTTTGATTGCTAATGTTTCTTTTTTAATAAGTAGGTTTTAAATGATTGATTCTATGTTTTTAGTGGAGAGGCTGCTTTAAAACTTGTGTGTCTGTTATTTAGGCTGATTGCTTAATTAGTTTGGCCTAATAGCATATATAAAGAACCTGATGCTTTGAAAAAACTGTTTGTCTGAAGAAGGCAAGTTATTTTACTTGCCGAAAGCGCTTACATTAAAAGTTCACATTTATTTCGCATAGTTGTGATTCTATTTGTTGGATTATTTGCCGGCTTCTATTGCTTCCGTAGTGCCTTATTTACTGGTCTGAAGTTGGATTTAGAGTCTGCTACTTTCACAGTGTGGGTTCTGCCAGTGAGCTAGTTGGCAACTCATCTTGTAACATAGGGATTTATGCCTAGTTTAGTGACTTTATAATTCCAGAGTGGGGGGTGGTGTCAAAAGCCTTGGTGAGATCTAGATAGGCTTTGGTGACCGCTTCAAAGAAGTCTATTGGTTTAGGAGACATGACCTGCCTTTTACAAACCCAAACTGGGTAGGGTCCAAAGTCTGGAGATTACCAATGTCATTGTTTATAAGTTCCATGATGATACGTTCCATAGCCTTGCAGATCAGGCTCGTCAGGCTAATGGGGCAGTAGTTCCCGGAGTCCGTGGTGGCTCCCCCTTTGTGGAGTGGGATAACAGTTGCTGTGTGCCATTCAGTAGGCACAAAGGCTGAGGTGAGGCTAAGATTGAACATGGTACTTAAGTGGGGTGCCAGTTCATTCTGTAGTTTGTGAAGAACGCAGCCTGGGATGTTGTCAGGTCCCATGGATGCTGTGTTCTTGGCTTTGGAGAGTGTGTTTTTTAACTGTGCAGCTGTGATTACAGGAACTTTGCATTCTTTCAGTATAGAGATGGGCCCTTTAGGGGGTGAGAGAGGGGTAAAGTTAGCACTGAACCTATCTGCCAGGATGTTGGCAATATCAGTTGGTTCTGTATATTTAGTGCCATTGTGCTGTAACTCACAGCAGATCTGAGTGTTGCCATTGAGATTCTTGACATAGCTATAGAATGCTTTGTGGTTGTCTTTAGAATCAGTGGCGATTTTGTTTTTGTAACTAGCTTTGGAGGACTTTATGAGGGATCTCAACTTCTTAATGAGGCTGACCACGGAGTTCCTCCAATCATGGGATTTTACTCTTTTTTGCAACAGTTTCTTTCTTCTGTTGTAGAGTTTGTTTATGGCAAGGGACCACCAGATTGGCCTCCTTTTTTTGGAGGATAGCATCTTGGTTCTGCTAGAGATTGCATGATCCATGCACTCGTGTAAGTGCTTATAAAGTGCATTTGTATAGGATTCAGCAGTTGTACCTCTATTGTCCGTCAGCATGGGTGTTGTGAAGTTTGCCACTTCTGTCTTAAGAAGCGTGAAGTTGGCTTTGGAGAAAAATTTTTTATGGTGGTTTCCCTAATGGGGGGGGTGAGGGTGGGATGTGGATGTCTAGGGTGATTAGCTTGTGGTCGGATCTGACCAACGAGGAATTGACCTCTGGTGTGGAACACCGGCTGCCCATGTTGGTAATGACCAGGTCTAGGATACTGCTGCCCCTGATGGGGGTGTGGATAAACTGATCCAAGGCATTGGAATTTATAAATTCCAGAAGACATTGAGCACAAGAGTTGGTACATGAGTAGTTTTCCTAGTTAATGGTGAGGTAGTTGAAATCTCCCAATATTAGGGTGTTAGGTTGTACCCTAATATTTTCCAGTGTATCAAGAAATGAGGAGTGGGAATCCTGGGGCATGGTGGGGGATCTGTAGCAAGCTACAATTTGGATTGTGGTCTCGCCCAGAGTTAGTTGCACTTGGATAATCTCGGATGCATTATGCTGAGCAACTAGCCTGGAGGGGTGGATATCCTTAATGAATATGGACATGCTTCCTCCTTTAGTGTTTCGATCCAGGTTAGGTGGCCGAAAGGCGTGGTATGAATTATAGCTTGGTAATGCAGGGGTGCTCTCTGGAGCCTTGACCCAGGTCTCTGTCACTGCACAGATGTCGATGTTCTCCATTTTAAGGAGTGCCTCGAGTGAGTGCATTTTGAGGTTTAGACTTCTAGCATTAAGTAGCATTGCCCTCAGATTTTACTTGCTTGTACCTGTTACGATGGTGAATTTATCATTTGAACCTTGCCTAAAAATGGCACTATAGGGGTGGCAAGAGCCTTAGCCAGTATCCGGAATCCTAAGGGCGACAGGTGTAGGCCATCTCTGGCAAAGCATCGTGGTTTGTCTATCATGTCATCCCAGGCAGGCAGATACTGTCTCCCCTTAGAATGACACCAGAAGCTTAGCCAATTGTTGAACTCAATCATTTTATCCTTGTACTGTGGTAACATTCTGGGTGATGGCAGGATGCTACTCAGGGCTAGGGTCATACCTGCCTGGGCTACAAGATCAGACAGCTCTTCCATGTCTCTTTTCATGTAGTCCAGGGAGGTACGTCACAGGTCATTCACACCAACATAGACAATGACAGTCATATTTGTACTTGTTGGGTAGTGAACTGAGTGTGTGTAATATGTGGCAGATCCTGGCAACTGACAGGCAGCTGATGGTAACTTCTCCTTGTTTAGCCTGGTGAGTCGAACATCAGTGTGCCTGAATATAGAGTCACCTATGACTAGAGTGTTGGGTACGTTGTTATGCCTTATGGGCTGTAGTTGAGTGGCAAACTGAGTTTGTGGGCTATGTGTCATTTGAGCTGTGTTGGGGGGTGGAGGTTGCTTGCATTTCTGCTTTGGAGGTCCCTGTTGCTTGGGTAGATTTTTATTGAGAGCCTCCGTGAATGTAGGTGTGTGTTTTGTGTTTCTATGTGTGTGTTTTGGAGGTGTAGGTTTTGAGGGACTATGTGATGAGTGTGGTGTGGTTCAAGTGTTTACCTTCTCCTCTTGACTGTCTAATCCAATCTTGGGTGAAGAGAGCTTTGCTTCCAGTTTGGTTCCACATTCGTCATTTCTACACTTGGTATTCTGCATTTTCGCGCAAGTGCAGTTTCAACACTCCGGTCTCGAGCTACTGAAGTTTGATACTTCAGTAACTCAAGATTCTGAAGTGAAATTGTTATTTGTTACTGAACTTCATCTACCTCTAACCATGTCATAATTAAGTCTTCCATAAAAAATTCCATTTGTGCACTTTCTTGATTTCCACATTCATTTGCTTTACAGAAATTTTCATAAAATTTGCAAAATATCTCTAATGAGCCTACAAGATCTGTGGTTATTTTTCTTGCTATATGCCCCTAAGTTAGGCAATGACCCTTTCTACTTTCTGCTGCCTAAGTCGTTGTGCTAAAAGTTTTTGTGTTCTGGATTTGTTATCAAAAATATTAACTTAACATCAAATATTCTAAATGTATGCATGTTATCCAAATATTATTTTATTTTCTCTTTACCACCCAGCAGTTGCACCTCTTTTTGTTCTGTAAAATTCTCCTTAGTCTGCAACATTTTAACCTTTGTCAGCCACTCTAAATAATTCATAGTACTTCTTAACCAAATCTTTCTTTTTTTATTTTCAATCTATTTTTAAACTCCACTTTCATTTTGTCCCACTCACTAGCTATCACTTCTGAAAAAAAAATTCTATCTTCTCTAATAACTCTTGAAAAATTTCCACTGTTCATTCATCTCTTTTTAACAGGTAGTTCGGAAAGCACAGTGTCTCATTTTTAGAACATTACCTGGCATTTCTGTCTTAGTTTTCATCAGTGTATGATCTGAAACAGTTACTGAATGGGTGTTGAAGTTTCCAACCAAATGCACATGCTCCTGTGAAATACAATTTCTATCCAATCTAGCCCAGTTATTGTCCCTTGGGGAATAATATGTAAATTCTGTTTGAGTTCCTACTACTGAATTCACGTCTTCCATGCCAAATATTTTTTTAAAAATTTCTTCAGAAATCTAATCTCTTTTGTTATATTTTCCCTTCTAGGTCCACTGACACATCCTACTATTTCAAGTCAAGTTCCAGTCCCCACCTATAAGCAATATTCTCAGCTGAAAGCTGCTTATTTATGCCAGATTTTCCTAAATTCCACAGTAGCAGCTTCTGGTGGAACATAAATACATGCATAATCCACCTCCCTTGAAGAAAAGCAGCTTACTACCACAAATCTACCATTACTGCCTTTTTTATCTCTTCTACCATTATTGGACCCCCTCCTCTTCATTCACACAAAACAATGTACATCTTTGAAAAATGAAGTTTAACCTTCAACAACTGGTCAAAATCAACATCTGCATCCATAGGCATTATGTAACCTAAAATTAAGTTTACCCTTGCTGATATCTGCTTTCCCATTTACACTGATTTATTGCCTGTTCTGTTCTCATCTCTATTCTCCTCCCAGATGTGGAGCTTTCATGTGTTCACAAAACATTAACTTTTAGCACATTGGAAAATAAACAACTGCCTATCTTTAAAGAGAACTAAACTGTGCACTGTTCTTTTAAATGTGCTAATTCACTCAAGCCTATAATGTATTTTTGTATGCTTCCAGTTCATACCCATATCCCCTTGTAGCATCCAGAATTTTTTGTGTCTGGCTTCTTTAACCAAGTGACTTGCCAACTAATAACAGTCAGTATTAGAAAGGGCAAGGAATTATTAAAAACATGACACTAAGATTGTTTGTTTAGAATGTCCTGCAAGAAAGAAATTAATCTCTGCCGCTTATTATTCATATTTTCATATTTATGCTCATATTTTCATAACTGAGAGACCTACATTTTACTAAGATTTCTGGTGTTAACACCAGTGGTTGGGCAGGACAATTCATTGAAAAATCTGGTTTATATCACACTGTACTGGAAATATTGCTAGTTCTTTGTAATTATGAAAATAAGTAATATTCCATATGTACTTAACACTTTAAAAAACAAATGACTAAAAACTATTGCATGATATTAGGTGAAACTTGTGATGTTGTTGAAGAAAATTGTCTTTGATATTTTAACTGCAAGCTGCACATCTTCAGAGATACCCAGTATTATTTATATTAATACCATTAAGTATGTTTTCAGAATTCTGTAAAGATGTCAGTAAACATGCACTTACAGAGGAATTTATTCTTGTCATGTGAAAGTGTATCTCTGCTAAACAAAAAAATTATACCACTATAAGTCTATGTTGTATAGTTTTTGAGACATGAAAATGTGTTTGTGAAAGTTTAGAAAAATATAATTTGGCATTTGTCTTCATTATTATACATTACAGTATTTATGGAAAAGACTCTGAATGCACTTACTATTATTACTGGAAAGGCTACTTCTTACTGATAACATTGCTATTTGTACAGTTTAAACAGCTTTTGTTGATCACAAAATATTTACATTTGTTTTTAATATGTCTTTTAAGTTTCTTTTTTCAGAAAATGCTTTAGAATGCAAAATGTATGTAGACTGCTAGAGATAGGGCATTTCAAACCACATAAATGTTATTGAGTTGAAGTATGCAGACTGCTAGGGAGGCTGCTAAATCTCTTATTCAGTTCTTGTAATTTCCAATTTAATTTTTCATTGAACTACTTGACAATTTGTCCCTTTAAATTCTGCATTTCCCTCATCAAAGAATGCTCAGGACTCTCAGGATTAATTGCTTATACCTGCAGACACCTCATATCCATGTAAAAGTAGTCAGCAATGAGCGAAAAGAAAACAGATGATATATCTGTAGATGCATGAAAGAATCTTTGTAAATTTCACTCAGAACAGAATGAACAACTGCCTTCAGCTGCAGAAATCTTGATTTTCACTGAGAACATTTACTAATGGAAAAAGGTATTATCTTTGCAGAGGCAAGGAACTTAGCACTGTTCATGCCTTTCATCATTCGGTCTTATTTTTCAAGCCTACTTACTCACAAAAAAAGACTTGTTTATAGCTTAAGACAATGGCATTAATCTAAATGTCCACCCTTGTAAAAATAAGAAAAATGTCTTACTTCCACATATGGCATAATAAATGCACTTTTACACCCCCACCCTAGTAACCCAAGATCACAGCACAATGTTTTAATTTTCTTCTCTCCAGCCTTTCTTCTCTGGTTATAATGTAAAGACTATATTTCTTAAAACTAAAAAGTACTTGCTTACTTTAATATTTTTAAATGTACGGCAGTCACTGAAAAGACACCTCACATTTAAAACAACATCCCTGATATACAATATAAAAACAGAGTTACCATGTAAGATACAATTTATATTATGAAATGTTTTATACAAATACTAATAAGAACAAAAATTCTTATACTTAAAGTTTTTTTTTATGTTAGTGTTCTTGCAAACATTGGTGACAAAGTAGGGTATGCTTTACAGTCCACTCAGAAGTTTAACAAAGTCAGCAAAAGTCCAGTCTTCTTCAGCCACTTTTTCTTGCAAATCCAAACTGATGTTTTATAATCCCCCATTTATTCACTAATTTTAGTGTTGTTGGTTCTCATTCTATTCATCTCCATCTCTTAACACCAGGTTCTGGTATAAGCCTAAGGTACTCCTGATTATTCTAGTCAACTCCTGTGTTTTTTCTGTCTCTCAAGCATTTTTCTTTGGAATATTGGAAAAGGATTCAATGGCAAAGTTTCTCTATGAACTTTTTGTCAGAAGAATGAAAAGCAGACTTGCCTACTGTTTACTGCCTCCTTTTTTGTTGGATAAACCTTTTTTATTTCCTCCTTAGTCTGTTCTGCATCCAAAAATGTCTTTAGTCCTCTAGGGAAAAAACTCTGAAGACAGCTGGATATAACAGCTTGAATCTCATACCTACTTTTCAACATTCCCTGATTGCTGGTATAAATTTGCTTCTCTTTATCCAAGTACACACTGAATAATCATTTCCACAGTCTGCTGGCTCCTATTTTAAATAATTTTCCTTTCTGTCACAGTTTTGTCAGGATCAACTCTTTATGCTGGTATGACTAGTACAGGTCTTGGCTGCTTTCTCATGGACAGGTTTGGAGGAAATACTCAAAGTGCCCTTTCAATTAACACATCCTTCTGTGGAAAACTAATCCAGTTGCTTATTTGTGCTTTGATAAAATTTATACAGTCTGTTTCTTCCTATTTCTCTGACGAAACAGAAAAATCATGTTTGCTCTGCACACTCAATTTTCTAACTCTACCATTTTTTGAAGCTGCTGTTCTTGATGAACCTCTTACTCAGCCAGACCTTTCTTCATTTCAACCTCTGAATTTTGCAGGGTTAGCAGTTCATCTCAATAACTACTTAAAGCTATTAATATTTTTCCAGCCTTTTGTTATTTGAGTTGTATATTCCATCAATGTTTCATTTATTTTAATCACCTCTGAGTACATTTGATTTATTTTTTCGACTGAATTACTGGAAGCCATCTCTTGTATGAAAGTGAAGCTTGAGCTGCTTTTTGCTGAACAGCTGCAGGATTCTTCCTAGCCAATATTTTCTCTACAACTTTTACAGTTGATTTTCATTTTGATTCTCTAAATTTCTTTGCTGGCATCCAAGCATTCTACTAACTAGCCAGTTACTCAGTTTTACCCAAAATGAAAATATCACTGGCTGTTACTTCTCAGTTTCTGTTTTCACACTGGGACAGCTAAAATTAAGCTATCAGTGAGCAGCCATCTTGGAAGTCCCAAACTCTGTGTTCTAGATCATGCAAATTTGAGGGTAAGGAGAAATGTCTAATCTCATAATATTGTGATCTTGATTACACACTGCATTCTGTTTGAATAAAGACACACAATAATTAAAAAATAAGGAAAAGCTACTCCCATTGAATGAACCACATTTTGATATTCACTGTGTATCCTATATCTTAGCTATCTTTATATGTACACCCACCAGATACAAACCATGATCTCCATCATTCTAACTGATTTATAAAAAAGCTCGGAGATTAATGCACTGGCTGACAGTCATTAATGAAACAACTTTTGGCATGAAAGACATATTTAGTAACATGCACTCAATGAGAAATACCATGTAAGATGGCTTACATATTAAAGCACGTAATACTGAAATTTTCCTTTCAGAAGAAACAAGGACCAGAACAATTGCCTTCCATGACAAATATTTAATTCTGCTCTAGCTGACAGTTTAAAGGAAAATCCGGTTAATTTCTTAAATATAAAGCTCAGTTTGAAAGGTGAAGAGATATGTTTTCTTGGAAGGCTTAAAGACCCATTTAAACAAGGCCTTGACCAAAGCATGAGTTACTATCTGTGAAGTTGTTGAAAAAACAAGTGAATACTGCAGAGACATTAATTCTGATAATAATATTACAAATCAGAATCAAGTAGATAATTTAATAGTCTAAATATTTTAGTATGGGACAGGGTTGAGGATCTAAACCTTGTGACATTATCTAGGAAAAAACTCTTGGTCACTTTTACATTTATTATGTTCTTGTATCAGTTCTTTTAGCTTGTCTTAAAAATATTAACACCTTGTGTCTAAACGGTGCTACCATTAGGAATTAAAACTCTATCCTCCATACTGGCAGGTTAACTTTGACATTGCAATGTAATATTTTACATTTTTAATAGAGTAGCAAGAACTTGAGTAAAGTTAAGGGTTGTGGTGGAACACAATTGAAGCTCATTATCATAGAATATGAAGGTTGTCTGACCAAAAATGGAGGTTTTAATATTAAGGTGGTGCAGAGCTGTAGCACGGTCAATTATCATTGTTGGCAATCCCCAATTGGTGCTACCTTTGGGAACCAAAAAAAAATCTCTTTCAGAAACTGTAGCATGGACCTCTACTAACCATGCTCACAAACACACACCCACAGACACACACATATGCTAACACTGCCACCCCAAAAAAAGTACACAGCTGACCTGTAGCGACCAATATGTGCATTATTTTACAGCGCCAATTTTGTCCAGAAAATAGCCACTTCCTTTGCCTCACCCTAGATATTCCTCGGAGTTGGAACTTTCCTGTTTTGCTTTGTGTATTATTTATGACTTAAGCAAAAATAAAATAAGGCATACTTCATTCTCTCAGGACTGAGAAAAGAGAATGTATCTGTCATCCTCTTTCGTGAGGTATAAGGGAATAAAAATTTTTGATATGATTGCTGTGCTTGGGGGGGGGGGGTTTAAATTTTCCACCTTCTGAAAGATGGCATAGCACTGTAATTTGCTGAAATAAATATTCAATTATTCAATCTAGTTTTCATTTGTCAGCCAATTTATTCTCTTAACTAGAGCATCTGCCAAATAGTTTTGTAAGCCTGCAACATGAGTTTTTAGCAGTCAAAGACTGTTCTGCACAGCCATTTCCAAGTCTGAATTATCTCCCTGCAAACTTAAGCTGTGTTGACTTGAAGGTGATCTAGGTAAACACTGTCTTTTAAGGCTCTGCAGGCCTTGTATATTGCCCTAATCTCCTTCAAGTTCATGTCATATGAAGAGTATTATTTCTGGTCCATGTTAATACCTCTTAAGTGTACAGATTTTCGCAGAATGTCCAGATTATTTCCTCATATGTTTGATCTGTTCCATATAAAACTTGTGGTTTTCTGGCAAGTCTTTGAGGACTGAAGTCACTAAATAATGACAGACTTTTTATCCTTCAGGACATGTATGATATTGTAACACCTTTTATTTGAGCAACTTTCCAAGTTTATAAGACCAATATTTAAAATTTGTTCCTATTTTTGGGCCTTTCTCCACCCATTATTTTGTGACTTTGTCCAGATTTTTTGTGCTAAGAAGTTGAGATATATGTGTGCTTTGCCACTGTTCTCATGTGTTGCCTTACCTGATGGTCTAGAATAATGCAATTAGAAATTTATCCCAAGCTTTCTCTATCTAATATCAAGACCTGAGCAATTGGAAAAAAAGAGCTATAGTCATAGTATCATAGACGTTACAAGGTGACTGAGCCTCAAGGACATTTCCTCATTGCCACTACCCACCCTTAGGCCTTATCTCTTATTTCAAGGAGGGCCAGGGCAGACATACCAGGGGTGAATTTATGAATGCCTATTGAGCTGTCCAGCTCTTTTTTAATGGCAGATAGTGTGTCATACCGCTTAATATGAAGAGAGAGTTTGTTCCAAAGAAATGGTAGATGCCGCATAACAAATCTATTCCTCCTTTTAGTCTTACTTATTT
This sequence comes from Protopterus annectens, assembly GCF_019279795.1. Taxonomy (NCBI): domain Eukaryota; kingdom Metazoa; phylum Chordata; order Ceratodontiformes; family Protopteridae; genus Protopterus; species Protopterus annectens. The sequence continues at coordinate 1,225,798,153 of NC_056739.1, forward strand.
GTTGGAGTACAATTAGATTTCTGGTCCTAGTATTCTATCTACTCTAAGATTTATTAAGGTGTAAGAGTTCCTGGACTATTGGATCTCCTACAACTGTATAAGCAAGACAGGGGTCTCCCCTGCAGAGTCTGTATGAACCTTTTAGGCCCCTGATTTTTTTAAGCTACAAACTTCTGGGGTCTTTCTAATTGTTTGGTATGCTTAGTAAGGAACATCCTAAAGGGAGTATTGTACTCAGTAATGGGTCTAAACAAAGCAGAGTACAAGGCAATGATGACTTCTTTTGATCTGAAGGAAATAAATTTTACTATGAGCTGTTCAAGACAAAAGGATTTCCTAACCCACCACTGCAACTTGATGGTTAAATGTAAGAGAGCTGTCTACCCATGTGGCTAGATCTCACACAACCTTTTTGTTTTGAAGTCCTATGTTATCTAGGCTATACGCTGGAGCTAGGGGGTGTTTACCAAATGCTACAATGTTGCACTTTTCAGCAATGAGCTTGAGTCTATTATTGGTACACCAGCTATTAACAAATATAAACTCATGTTCGAGTGCATGTATATCACATGGGGAACTTAACAAGTCCCAGCTTACAGTCATCCATGAAGATGTCAACCAAAGATCCTTGTTTTATACATGGATCCAGGTATTCATTAAGATCCCCAGCATGAGCTGTATAGCACTCAGTAAAATGGCCCTGCTACGCCTATACTGTATTCTGTGATTCACACAGAAACAGCCGAAATGAGGAAAGACCGTATAGTCTGCTAATTTGCATGATTATGAAGCACAGCTAATTAAAGCTAAGTGCACAACAGCACTTCTCATGGTGGTCTACTGGGGCAGCAACTTCATTTAAGCACAGGCATCCCATCTCCATTAGGCAATCTCCCATACACACAATCACACTGTAAAATGCACAGACACACCACATACCCTATACCTGTCCTGTTGTCAGAACATCCATGATGTCTTCTTTTCCCTTGTTGAGATAATTCACAAAATATTACAGTCAGTCTTTAATGGTTACAGGTTTGAGGTCTGCTTAGTGCCTTTTAAGGCATGCTACTTTCTCCTGCTGTCTAATGGTTCCCAGAATCTTCTCTTTAAATATGTACATTTAAGGCACACCATATTCATTATTCCTGGTGTCCAGTGCTCCACCTTGTCCCACACCACTTGATCCCAGTGCTGTTTATGTCCTGTTAAAGCATGAGAATTAAGAGTTATTCCTCGTGGATAGTCATTACCCCCCCCCCATTCCCTGTACTGTTATAGTGCCATTAAGGCACAATAATTAAAAGTTATCCCTGGTTGCTACTGTCCACCCTCCAATCCCCATACTACTAAAGTGCCATTAAACATCAATTAAAGCATCTACTGCTTGATTCCAATTTATGGAAATCTAGAAAAGTAATATTTGTATGATTAACAAGTTTAGATGGCAGTACAGTGGATATAAAAGTTTACACACCCCTGTTAAAATGCCAGGTATTTGTGATATACAAAAATGAGACCACAATAAATAATTTCAAAACTTTTACCATATTTAATGTGACCTATAAGCTGTACAGTTCAATAGAAAAACAAACACATTTGTTAGAGGAAAAAATAAAAAAAATTAAAAAAGTACAATACGCTGGTTGCATAAGTGTGCACACCCTTAAACTATTACTTTGTTGTGTGTGCACACCATTAAACTAATACTTTGTTGAAGCACGTTTTGATTTAATTACATCATTCAGTCTTCTTGGGTACACATCTGCCATCAATTAAAAAGACTGATTAACCTCAAATAAAGTTCAGCTGTCCTAGTAAGATTTTCCTGACATTTACTCAGTTGCCTGCTAGAGCAAAAGCCATAGTTCACAGATAGCTTATAAAGCATCAAAAGGGATCTCATTGTTGAAAGGTATCAGTTAGGAGAAGGGTACAAAAAAATTTCCACAGCACTGGATATACCATGGAACACACTGAAGACAGTCATCAGAAAGTGGAGAAAATATGGGACAACAGTGACATTACAAAGAAGTAGACGTCCCACCAAAATTGATGAAAAGACAAGATGAAAACTGGTCAGGGAGGCTGACAAGAGACCTACAGCAACACTGAAGGACCAGCAGGAATGTCTGGCAAGTACTGGTTGTGTACTACATGTGACAACAATCACCCATATTCTCCATATGTCTGGACTATGAGGTAGGGTTGCAAGACGGAAGACATTTCTTACACAGAAAAACATCCAGGCCCAGCTAAAATTTGCAAAACAATACATCAAGTCTTCCAAAAGCATGTGGGAAAATGTGTTATGGTTTGATGAGACCAAGGTTGAACTTTTTGGCCACAATTCCAGAAGGTATGTTTGGCACAAAAACAACACTTCGCATCACCAAAAGAACACCATCTCCACGGTGAAGCATGATGGTGGCAGTATCATGCTTATGGGTTGCTTTTCTTCAGCCGGAACTGGGGCTTTAGTCAAGGTGGAGGGAATTATGAACAGTTCCAAATACCAGTCACTTCTGGCCCAAAACCTTCAGGCATCTGCTAGAAAGCTGAAGATGAAGAGGTATTTCACCTATCAACACGACAATGACCCAAGTATACATCCAAATCAAAAAAAGAATGGCTTCAGCAGAAGAAAATTAAAGTTTTGGAATGGCCCAGCCAGAGCCCAGACCTAAATCCAATAGAAAATCTGTGGGGAGACCTAAAGAGGGCTGTGCACAAGAGATACCCTCGCAATCTGACAGATTTGGAGTGCTTTTGCAAGGAAGAGTGGGCAAATATTGCCACGTCAAGATATGCCATGCTGACAGACTCCTACCCAAGAACACTGACTGTTGTAATTAAATCAAAAGGTGCTTTAACAAAGTATTAGTTTAAGGGTGTGCACACACAACAAAGTATTAGTTTAAGGGTTTGCACACTTATGCAAACATCATATTGTAAGTTTTTTATTTTTTATATTTTTTACCCTAATAGATTTGTTTGTTTTTCAATTGAATTATACAGGTTATATGTCACATTAAAGGTGGGAAAAGTTTTGAAATGATTTATTGTGGTCTCTTTTATATCACAAAAACCTGACATTTTAACAGTGGTATGTAAACTTTTTATATCCATTGTAATTATTAACTATGAAGGAGCAATTTTGGACTATTAAATTATGGGCAGCATTTTCTCTGGGGCTTAATAAATTATTTTAAGTTATTGTTTCTGTAACTTTAAGATAATGTCATGAGTTCAGTAATAATATAGTCTCAGCAGTGATATGATGTATTGTAGAATGCACTGAAAAAGGCATCTGTGGAAACCGTTTTGCAATCATCTGTGTGGCTTCACTTGGTCTGATTTAATAAAAAATATTTATGAACATCTTGGAGTGCTGGCCATTGAATTTCTTTTTCATTGTTAGAATGTTTGACAAGACTTTTGTGTCTATACCAGCAAGGGAGAAGGGCCTGAAGAGTGAAAAGCAAATGACTTATTTCATCAGTATTACTGATGCCTGAAAATTAACACGAAGGGCCAGATTCCAAAAGAGTTGATCTTGGTTTAAGTCTGCCCTAATTCTGAAAGACTTGCTCTCAAAGTAAGTGACTTACTTTGGTGTAAGGCCCATCTATCAATAAACTAACAGCTGGGGTCAGATTCCAAAAGATCTACTCTCAACATGCTCTCAGTGTAAGTGGTCACATACACTGAGAGCAAATCTTTTGGAATCAGTCCCAAAGACATGTTGGAAAGAAAACAAAAGAGACAGAAAAACAATTACTATAAAGACTGCAGAAGACTACCTGATTTACTGGCTAGAGATGAATTAAGATTACAAAGGTCAAATAAAGTTTGCAGCTTAAAGTTGATGTAGTTGGTAAAGCAGCCAAACCAATATCCTTTTTTGTTAATAAAGGAGATGACAGCTGTTTAATAGTAATCATTAAATTTGCATAGTGCAAATATATTCAAGTCCTAGAAAAATGAGCAACCAGAACTGTCACAACCAATAAGGCTAGAAGAAAAGATAGAGATTGTGAAAAATCTGACATTCATGAGTTTCAGATATGGAACTCCTCAAACTGTGTTTCCAACAAAGGTTAGAACACAATAAGAATTATCATGAGAAGATGACATGCCCAGACACAGTCTTATCAAATTATCAAGATCTGGAATACCACTGAAGAACAATACAGGCATATAGTTTGAGAGCTGAATGTTTTTTCTAGAGCATGAAATACTGCATTTATTGAAATGTCTGAATATGTATAAAAATATCTCATGTAAATAGTCCAGTACATACCTAGTGTCACCTTAAGTTTAATTTTAAATGATCAGTGTAATGTAATACATGCTGTATTCTAGACTGCACCTATCTGTACACACACACACACACACACACACACACACACACACACACACACACACACACACACACACACACACGCACACATGCACACGCACACACACACACACACACACATGCACACACACACACACACACACACACACACACACACATGGAAAGGGGATGTAGAATATGAGGTACACAGCTTTAAATGTTAAACAGCTAACTACAAGAAGCTACATGTTAAACTGTAAACACTTCCTCTACATAGTTCATACTAAATATAGACTTCATGGGAGTTATGTCAGAGGCTTAGTTTCTAGGTGTTATTCACACATCATACAGCTAAACCCATGGACATAATCATAAGATTTTTCTGCTATAGCAATTCAGTATGTCTGTATCCTGGACATAATGACTGTGTATTCTAAAAACTTGTACTCAGAACCAAATCTGTACAAGTAAAAAGAAATATAGCTACAGGAGAGTAAAGTGGAAACAGTGAATGCAAAATAACATTGAAAACATTTGTGTCTTTAAATAACCCCTTAGGAAAAATAATTAACCTACTGGCTTTTTATTGAGAAGTAGCATCTCCAGGAGATGTGACATGCGGATAGTGTCTTGCGTAGGAACAATGATATCAGAGTAGTGCATTTCAGGAGTGAGCACCACTTCTAGGGCTGAATCCATCCATTTTACCCAATGCACCTGCAAAGAAAAGAAGAAACATTTCAAGCTAAACGTCACCAAAGGATTCAGAGCACAATACAATCCATACATGAAGTATACAAAAAAGAAAGTGAAAGAAAGCCTTTCTATTCCACCTTAGTCTGTATTAACCTCTTATACAGTGAAAAGAAAACCTTCCTAGTTCACCTTAGTGTGTATTAACCTCTCATACAGCTGTTTCACAACTACCTCTTTCTATTATGTTTCTGTCTTTCTCATCTCTGCCTTATGCCTTTATAGTTTTAATCTCTGAAACCCACATTTATAGACAATTTGGGGTTCCTAAAATGCATCTAAATCCTGATTTCTACAGCCTAGCCAAATCTCATTTTTCCAATTCTACTTTTTCTTTTCATTTCAGTATCACTTACTTCAGAGTTCTATGAATACAGATTGCAACTATCCTCTTCCTTCTGCTGTCAGACCTACAGATATCCATAAGGTACATCTTGGATTCAGTTCACCTCTGCCTTCCTTCTAATCATTTTTATGGTCTGCATTTGCACCTCTTCACGGGTCAAATATTATTAAGATATATATTTTGGAGGATTTCCAAGGTGGCTGCACACTGATCAACATCTTAATTACAACTTTCCCAGTGTGAAAAAAGAAAAATGAGAAAAAAAGAGTGAGTGATACTGTTAGTTTGAGTGAGATTCAGTTACTGGCTAATAAGTACACTGCCTGGATGCCAAGCTAAGGGAAAAAACAGAGAACCTGAAAGAAAATCAACCAGAAAATGTGAAGAGAAACCACTGTCTGGGAGAAAAAAATATGCAGCTGTTCAGCAAAAGGCAGTTTACATTTCAGCTTTATTACAAAAGATGGTTTCCAGTAATTTAGAGGAAAAATAAAACAAATGTGTTCAGAGGTAATTAAATGAAACACTGAAGGAGTATATCAACTCAAATAAAAGGCTGGAAAAAAATAGAATAAGTATTAAGTAGCTATTCAGATGAACTGATGAATGGCAAAAATCAGAGGGTGAAATAAAGAAAAGGCTGGCTGAGTATGAGATATCTCAGGAACAGCAGTTTCAAAATTTGGTAAAGTTGGAAGACAGAGTGTGCTGAGAAAACCTGAAATTTTCTGCTGTACCATGGAAACTGGAAGAAACAGACTGTATTAATTTTATGAAAGCACAAACAGACAAGTTTACTGGTATTTCACAGCAGAATTTGTTAATTGAAACAGTACACTGAGTGTATGCTCTAAACCTGGCCATAAGAAAGCAGCCAAGACTTGAATTAGTAAAGATGCAATCATACCACTAGAAAGAGTTGATACTGACAAAACTGTGACAGAAAGGAAAAATATTAAAATTTAAAGACAAGAGTATTTGTGTAAACTTATTATTCAATGTACAGTACTCTGAAGAGAAGCAAATTTATCCTAGCAATCAGGGAAAGTTGAGTGGCAGGTGTGAGATTCAAGCTGTTATATCCAGCTGTCTTCAGAATATTTCTTCCAGGAGGATCGAATACATTGTTTGTTAAACAGGACATGGTAAGGATGAAATAAAAAGGTCTAACCACTAAAATGTGAGCCAACAAACAGAAGGGGACCGTGCTTCTCATTCTTCTGACAATAGAGTTCATAGAGAGACTTTGCCAGTGAAACCTTTTCCAAAGTTCCAAAGGAAAATGTTTGAGAGAAAGAAAAAAAATAGTTGACTATAAGAATCAGGAGTACCTGGCACATGAATCAGAGTCTGGTGTTGGGTAATGGATATGATCAAGAAGAAGACTAGCAACACAAAAATTAGTGAAGAAATGTGGGATTATAAAGCATACATCAAATTGGTGGAATATGGCTTTGAAAATAAAAGTGTCGCAGAAAAAGTGGACTTTTGTTGACTTAGTTATATGTGTGGGTGGACTGTAAAGCATTATATCCACTTTATACCATTAATGTTTAGGACACTAAAAGGGTAAAAAGTAACTGCAAATAAAACATTTTTTGTTTTTCTTAGTATTTATACAAAACATTTCATGATATGAACTGCATGTTATATTATAATACAGTTTTGTATAGTATGCAGTCTGGGTATTTAAAATGCAGAACAGTTTTTTTAAGTGACTGTTGTATATGTTAAAGGTATTACAGTTAATGAGTATTTTTTTTAGGAAAAAATAGGCTTTATAGTATAACAAGAGAATAAAGGTTTGATAAAAGCAAATTTAATTTTAATAAGTTGTGGTCTTGGGCTGCTGGGGTTGAGGTGAGGTGTAAAAGTGCACTAAATGTATTGTATGTAGAATTAAGATATTTTTATTTTACAAGGGTGTATGTCTAGATTAATCTCCTTAGTTTAAACTATAAACAATTGTTTTTTGCAAGCAACTAGGCTTGAAAAATATGACAAAATGATGAAAGCCATGCAAAATTATAAGTTTCTTACATCTGCAGATATTAGCTTGTTTTTTTTACCATTAACAAATATGCAGAGGGAGTCAAGAAAGTCTTGCAGCTGAAAGCCGTTGTACATTCACTTCTTAGGGAAATTCAAAAAGATTCATTACTGACTGTTTTTACATGGAGATTATCTGTCTGGAAGTGTAAGCAATTAATCTTGTGAGTTCAGATCATTATTTGCTGTGAGGAAAAACAAAATTTAAAGGTACAATGGCAAGTAGTTCAGTGGAAAACAAAGTTTGAAATTATGGGAAGTGAATAAGAGATAGTAGCTTTTCTAGCAGCTTTAAAATGTTAATGCATTTAATAGAACGGAGTATAATTTAGTTTTATTTAAAGCTAGCCAGTGCACTTTTTCTTAGAGATAACAGTTAATATTTTTGAGAATAATTTGTTTTTTTTTCACATCTAGAAGAGAAAAAGTGATAAGAAAATAATAAACAACAATCAATGTAAGTAGGAACATGGTTAGGTAATCCTTGTGGGTGCAGCTGTCAGTTTGGGGCAACTGCTCCTATCTAGAGGATTATACTTCATTTTTTTGAAGATGTACATAGTTTTGAATGTTTGTTCTATGATAACAGGGGATGAGGCATTTTGAAAGTGTATTTAGTTTTTTTCGACATTTTCATTAAAACAAAAAGTCTTGAAAAATGTGACATGGGTTCAAAAGGAGATGAGAAGAAACAACTGTATAAAAATATCCTTTCAAACATTAGTGTGTCCATGTAACATGAAAACTGGAAATACACATTCAAAAGACTGACATGAGCAATCAGTGGTAACAATAACTTTTTGTCATAATGGCTATGTTGTCCATATTATCTTAGAATGTAAATGGCTTTACAGGTTTAGACAAGAAGGAATGACTATTGAATTATATTAAGAAACACACAGTGCAAAAAGCAATGCCTTAGAAGGCATTTGTTAAGAAATGAGCATGTCAATTTGACAAAGAAATGATTTCAGGATGGATATTCAGCAGAATATCAAGGACAAAGGAAAAGGGTATGAATTATTCTAATAGCTGGAGGGGCTCTGATACTGACAGATGAGAGAAAAAAATGACACTAATGGTAGAGTTGAGGTAGTAAGAGACTATTGGAAAGGGAGGAGCATTACGCTTATTTTTCAAACTACATGTTTTCCTAGTTAGATGCCACACTTTAACAGATCCTCATGGCATTTTTTATCACTGTATTTCCAACATACTAATTATAGTTTTGGTTTTCATCCTACTTAGATTTACACTTGTAGAGTTATATACATGTTCATTCATTTTATAATTTGTTAGGGACACACAAACCTGATGAAGTATTTATTTGATACAAAAGCAATCCTTGTTAAAAGGGGTTTAATTTATATTTATTAATACTTATTCTGATCGATGTTTTGTTAGTTAGCTAATCATTTTGTTAGTTATTTTTTTTTTGTAATTAATATAGTTAGGATTATTTCATTATCCTATATAAAGTGTTAATAAGCTTGTCTTATATTGTAATTTATCTCTAGCTTTTTAGTTTCATTTCTAAGTAGCACAGTCTCTGATTAGACTATGGTGTTAAGGGGGAAGGGGACTTAGTTAAAGGAATGATTGTAATGCTTTTATTGCTCTTAACAAAACCACCCTCTGTAACCACTCCCTTGTGCCAAACAACCTGATTATATATAAATAAGTAATGTTTTAGATGCTTTTCACTATACTTAGTTAGGATCGCTTGTTTGTGTGCTTCAATAAAGGATATTCAATTTTTTAACTCAACTGTGGACTACCTACCATTTTTAACTCACTACTATATACCATTTTCTATTTTATTATTTTGTAGCACGTATTTTACATTTCATGTTTTACAGTTTGATTTTTATTAATAAACTAGGTGCTTAACATAATTCAGGAAGTGAACATCACACCCTCCACACTGCGAAGGTTCTTCTTGGTTTATATTCCACCAAAAACTATTATGAAGCTTAAGAAAATTTGGGGAGAAATAATCAGCTTTCAGCAGGGAATATTACTTAAGAGTGGGGACTGCAAATTGATTTTCAATAGTAAGGCTGTATCAGGTGGCTCTAGAAGGGAAAATATAACAAAAAAGTCCAGATTTCTGAAGAAATTTATGAAAATGTTTGGTATGAAAGATATGAATTCAGTAGTAGGAACTCGGACAGAATTAACATATTATTCCCCAAGGTACAGTAACTAGGCTAGATTAGATAAAAATTATATTTTACTGGAACATCTACATTTAATTGAAAGCTTCAACACACACATTCAGTAACGATTTCAGATTAATTTACTGTTATGAAGTAAAAATGAGACACTGGTGCTTTCCCATCTACCCATTAAAAGAGAAGAATTTAAGGAATGGGTAGTGGAAATTATTCGAGAGTTATTAGGGAAGGTATTAACATCTTCAGAAGTTATAGCTAGTGAGAAGGACAAAATGAAAATAGAGTTTAAAAATTGGGTAGATATAAACAAGAAAGATATATTATTAAAACATAATGGGAATTACTTAGAGAGGCTGACAAAGGTTAAAGTAATGTAGAATAAGGGAAATCTCATAGAACAGAGGTGCAAATGCAGAGTGCTAAAGAGAAATTAAGGGAGTATCTGGGGAATATGCATGTGTTTAGAAAGACTGCTGTTAACTCACCCAAGTCCATAATGCCATTCTTGTGTATTTCCAGTTCACATCATAAGCTCCTTATGGCATTCAGACATTTTTTTTTGCCTGGTTTCTTTAACCAAGTGACTTATCAGCTAATAAAATCCAGTATTAGAAAGTGCAAAGAGTAATTAACAAAATTACACTAAGACAGGATGTCCTACAGTAAAGACATTAATTAATTTGTCATTTATCCATATTTTCATATTTATGCTCACATTTTCATAGCTGAGAGGCCTATGTGTTACTGAGCAGTATAATTTGAAATGCCATGATGGGAGACATAAGAAATGTCAGAAATATTGGATGAGTAAATGGCTGCAACTAAGGAAATTATTCTTTTGAGCTTGGACACAGGACCTAAACTGCCTAGACATAGTAAGGCCTTATTAAGTTTAATTCTGTTGGATTCCAAAAGCAATTACTAGAAATACTACGGGGACTCACACCCATTATTGTTGAAACAGTGGCAAGAACTTAATATAGAGTTAGGTTTCAGCTATATTAAGTTATTATTGAACTATTTTTCACCATTGGAGGATGAACTACGTATTAAAGTGGATAATATGCACAGGACTTTGACAGAAAGGTTTACTTCTGACTTTTGTGTTAATAAATTACATACTGTTTGTTCACAAGCCAGTGCCTATAGTGATAGGCTTAAGAATGTTAAACACCATAAATTGGCAAGGGACCACAATGACTTTGCGAAAGGCCAAGTGTTTGTTTGGCCTAGGTCTCATCATCCATATGCCTCTGCTAATGAACCTACATCAGGCCCTGTTGATGGGCCAGGGGCACCCGTGGTTTCATCATCTAATAATTCGACATTTACTTTTCAGTCCAGGGAACCTGTGCCCATTGCCTCTGCCTCTTCTGGGCGTAATGATTCGTCTGCTGTAATTGCTGAGGTAGGGCGGGTATGTGCTCCCTCCTTATTGAATGATACCCCGCCTCCCAACCAACAAATGTTTTTTGTGCAATCTAGTGCCTCGACTGCTAGTGAGGGAGTGATACCTAAGACAACACAGTCTAATCCTCCTTTTTTACCCTACAAGAAGAGGTTTACACCCCAATACAGGGGGAGATCGAACAGTCATGGACCGAGGGACAGAAAAAGAAAGTTTTCAGGGGAAAGACAAGATCACAACAGAAGGATGAGACACTGACTGATCTTGTGTTTAATCTTTCTGACATTGCTCTTGATGTCTCACATCTGACATTGTTGAACAAGGGACTTAACTTCATTCCTGCCAACCATACGAAGCTAAGTGAAGTGTTGTTGGACTTGAGACTATTTTGTCGTTTGTCATTGAAGTTATTTTTTATTGATAAACATGATACATCTGATATGATTAATGGTTCACTTAAGTTTCGACGCAATAGTTGTTTCACACCACCCATACCACCTCACACTGATTCATTTTTAAAGTTATGCGAGAATGATTTTTATGCTTTATTCTCTTGTAGTGACAAGAAGGGTAGATTTTACAATTTAACTATTGATGAATCTAGAGTGTTATCTGCACTTAAAAGTAATTATAACATCACCATCAAACCTGCCGATAAGGGTGGTGGCATAGTGCTAATGAATACCCTGGATTATGAGACTTCTATGATATCTATGCTATCGGATGTTGCCACCTATAAAGAGATGAGTGAGAGTAATGTTAGTTCCATTATAAGTAATGTTCATGATATCTTACACGATCTGTTGATGTGCAGACAGATCAGTGTTGAGGTTTTTGAATATTTATATATTGAACATCCTGTAACACCTATCATAAAGGGCCTCCCTAAGATACATAAGGGGGTCACACCTGTACCCTTGAGGCCGATTGTTTCTAGCGAAGGGTGGGTCACATCTCATGTGTCTATTTTTTTAGAACATCTCCTCAGACCTGTTGTTACCAGATACCCTTCCATCCTGAAAGACACCTATGAGTTGCTGAATACCCTGGACACATTAACATTGGACACTTCAATTAATCACCTCCTCATCTCCTTGGATGTGAACAGTTTGTTTACGTCCATCCCTAATGATGTAGGTATGCAGTATTTGGATGAGCTCCTGGCTAATGAGCCTGGTTTCAGTAATGATAGGAAGATCTTGATTCATCAGCTACTTGAAATTGTGCTACATAACAATGTGTTTTTGTTTAAAGGTCAGCATTACTTACAGCAGTGGGGGGTAGCCATGGGCACCCCCTGCGCGAATACCTATGCTAACTTGGTAGTTTTGCAATGGGAGAAACAGTTTCTATTCCCACATGAGATGTATAGGTTTATTCGACTGTATAGGCGTTTTGTGGATGATATCCTCATAGTTTGGGGAGGGATTAGAGAGGATTTTAACAACTTTTTGTGCTATCTGGAAACAACAACTTCATTTCTTAGATTCACTAGTGAAGTTTCGTCTGATGAGATACATTTTTTAGATGTGACTTTGAGATTGCATATGGATGGTTCTATTAGATCGACCCTATATAGGAAGTCTGTATGGAAAAACAGTTTACTTCCCTTTTAATAGTATGCACCCGAGGAATGTGTTTCCTGGCATTGTCAGGAGCCAGTTCCTCAGGGTGCAGAGACTATGTAGGGATGGGCCATCTCTTTTAAGAGAAGCAGATATAATGGAAGCTCTGTTTTTAGACAGGGGCTATAATCGTGCTATGGCCAACAGTATTAGACGGGACATCCTTGGTGGTTTAGATATTGAGACCCATATGGAGAATCCTGTGGATGGGCGGTTGGTTGATTCTAGGAGTTATTTTGTTGGCAATAAGTCTTTTAGATCGACAGAAATGGTTAAATTCATCACTAAATATACCAGTAACATCAATGCCATCAAAGCTATCATATCCAATAATTGGAATGTACTAATGATAGATAACAATACTAAAAAGCTAGAAGGTATTAGACCAGGTTTTGCTTTTAAGAACTGTGAGAGTCTGAAGATGATTTTATGTAATGACCATCTTGTTGTTCCATTACCCACTAACCTTATGCCACTACCTTATGGCAATTTTCCTTGTCATAATTGTAAACGGTGTCCTTACATAGTAGATACACAATCATTCTGGAGTCCCTTGACCCAATTTAGGTTTCATCCCAAGTTCCATGCTACATGCAACACCAATAATTTAATATATCTTGCAACCTGCAATGACTGTGAGGCGTTCTATGTGGGGTTGACAACCAGGAGGTTGTAAGATAGGATATACAACCATCAGTATGATATCCGGAAGTCAAAAGAAACCAATGCTTTAGCTAAACATGTAATGGGGTTTTCCTCACATGGTTTTTCTTTTAGAGTGTTACAAATATTGGGACAGAGGCAACGGGGTGGAAACCTAGCTAATGAACTTGCACTGATGGAACTAAAATGGATTTTACAACTTGGCTCACACATACCCCCAGGGCTCAACAATTATGTGTCCTTAAAACCTATACTTGAGCTGAGAAATATTTAATGGTGATATGATGTTTTACTGTTGTTTTATTCTTATTTTTATTATTTCTACCTTTAGTTTCATTTTCATTATTATTATTATTTTTATGTTTATATGGGGAGGTTTTGCTCTCCAAATATACACAAATGTTGCCCTTTTATATTTTGCCCTTATCTATGGCTGTTTCTATATTGAGGCCATATGTAGGGCTGTAATATATTTTATCCTATATATTAACATCTCATATATATATGTACTAGCATTTTTATTTTTATTTTTATCTCCATTTTTACATATACTTACACTAATTCCAAAAATATATGTTTTCGCATAGTACACATTCTCATTTTTATTTTATTAACATGGCTTCTTTTTATGAATTGGAGGCATAGTCATTATTATTTTTATATATTTGTTTATTTATGAGTCTTTTATATAGTACTTTATTATGCTCCAAGATATATATACATCAAATAGATAGCCTTTAGGATATGATCGTTGTATAATTTATGATGAGTATAAAATGCTGACTTGTTCTATTAAGTTGTTTTGTTTACGTTTGCCTAGTTCATGTATCTATTCGTCTGTTCATCTATTTATGCATTTGCTATGGTTGGAGAATTATAGATTTAGAAAATTTTCTGATATCCACATATGCTAAGAATTTATTAGGTCTATAATGATGTTGTAGTTTGAAGAGCATTTTATTATTAGCTTTTTACTATCGCTTTGATAAATGGATCTGTTTGCGTTTGCGCATACCCTTTGACTTACACCTAATAGATCTACAGCGATTCTGCAGTACAAATTGAACTCTGTTTGATTTTTACTCTTGCATATATTTGCCTAGATTTTTGCTTACAGCAATGTAGCAGGCTGAACTGTATTATATCTAATTATTATTATTGTAAGGGATGCACTTGTCAGTGTTTATACGCATTTTTTAAATGTACATATGGTAGGATACTGGCGATATTGAGGTGGGCTATGTACTTAAATACTAACTCTTTTTTGGTAAGTTGATTGATCAATTAATCAATTAATTTTCCCGCCTTGCTGCAAGTAAGGATTATAAAATGGGCTTGTTGTCTGTGTATTTTATTGTCTGATGAAGCGTGGGATGCCCCACGCGAAAGCGCTTACTTTACATTACTTGGATGGAATAAAGATCTTACATTTTACTTTTTGTCGAACATCTTCTTTTGGTCTTCATCGTGGTTCATTACTCCTTTTATTATCTACAATTACTAGAAATAGAAATCAAAGACTAATCCAATTGTATTTCAAGCACTGAATGTTAAAAAGGGATACATAAACTGGAAGAGGCCTCTTCAGAAAAGGGAAGGAGCAAATTACACAGAAATAAATGGAAATTGTGGGAATACATGCAGAATAATGTTTAGGAAACAAGGTAAACCCAAGCTACGATATAGGTGGCAATCCACTAAGCACAGAAGAGGTTATCAGGGACCTGGGGACCCAGGTTGACAGTGGCCTTTCTTTTGACACTCACGTTGCTAAAGTGGTTAGAAAGACCTTCTACATTGCCCACCTGATCATGAAGGGATTCACATCCAGATCTAGTGAGGTCATTGTTCCCCTGTACTCTTCACTTATCAGACCAATGATCGAGTACAATGCCCCATTCGGGATGTATCTCACCCGACATCTGCAGCAATTGGAGAGACCCCAAAAGTTCCTCACCAAAAGGATAAAAGGACTCCAAAATCTGTCATATGCTGCCAGATTGAAGAAACTCCAGCTCTATTCAGTCGCATACCGTCTGCTCAGAGGTGACATGTGCCTGACATACAAGGCCATGTCCAACCCGGAATTAATGGACATGCTCCACCTCAAAAAATCCAAATCCACCAAAACTACTAGGGCAAGCAACTTAAACCTTAGCACGGATATAAATAGGATGTGCTGGAGGGATAGATTTATCACTCAGATACTCCCTATGCTGTGGAATAAAATCCCGGTCCATGTGAGGCAGAGCACCTCGCTGGCTCTGTTCAAGAGAAATCTTGACCTGTGGATGGGAGATCGTAGGTTTACCCCGGGAATCATCTCTGTGTCACTGCTGGACAGAGGCACAACAAACTAATGGGCACAGTATTTTGTCATATAAGGGGTGGCGTAAGGCACAAAAATTTGGGCTAGGCTTATAAATGCCTTAGGGCAGATAGCCTAGTATAAACCAATGAACCTATGAATGAGGAGGAGGAGGAGTGATATTTAAGTGAAGTCAGTAATTCAGCAACTTAACTAATGTTGGACTGATGGCAGTTACACAGAAGGAAAAGGTGTGTGATGTATAATATATGTATTTATTTATTTATTTATTTTACATTTGTTGACTGGGATAGTCCATCTGGGTGTGAGCCCATTTTCAGCGGAGGCCTGGGGAGAAAAGCTCCAATAAAACAAGAGCAGCATTGACAGGTACAGTGTCGGTTTTACATAGAATTTAACAGAAATATCTAGAGACAATAAAGAAAGTACAATATACAAAGGAGAACGTTATTAAACTATAGTAAAGTCATCTCTCTCTCTCTCTCTATATATATATATATATATATATATATATATATATACATTTTTTTTTTTTAATATGTAAATGGAAAAATGTTAATATGGTTTGTTTTATTTTCTGTTAACTTATGCTTTCCTGTGTCGAGTGATAATTTAATGAAGGTTTTAAAAAGATATATACTTTGGAATTAATCAAAATATTCATAATAAGGTCTTATTAAGTCTATATACTGTAGCAGAATCATGCCAGCATCTCCAGAGTAAACTAATGCCACCCCATCTAGGCACACAAGAATCTTAGCTGTCACCTTAGTCTTCCCACATTGTTCTGAAATGACAACAGAGATGTGAGGAGACAGCTGCCCCCAGCATAAAGGTAAAGAACTGAGTTTGCTTCCTTGTTATTTGTGAAAAATTAAAAATAATAACATTTAAATGTTACAATATTGAGCAATAGTAATAAACAATCCAAAACATCAGATGTTAATTCCTCTTCTGTGAAGGTACTGAAGAAACAAACTCAAACACGATTACTCACTGGAATAACTCGGCTTTAATTTATGATAAGCACTTTTGTCCAGCAACTGGACTTCATCAGATCAACTTTTTAATAACAGCTTTAACCCATGGAAAACTAATAAATATATAAAATGCACAAAGCATCAAATCATGAGTAACAACCTCATAAATAGTAATGAACCAAGCCTACAACTAAAACCTAGCTTGATGTAACACAAGTCATTTTTACAATCCAAACTAAAAATAAGAAACAGGAAGAGTACTAATAAAACAAAGTCCAAATAAACTGAAATGCAGAACTAGTAATTAACTCTTAGTATGTTGCTATACAAGAGAAAGGTGCCACAAAACTCCCTTCACTAAAGGCTCAAACAACCAAACCAAAAACCACCTCCAGAGGAAGCCTTCATAGGCAAAAATAGTAAAATGAAAAAAAGGCTTCCACCACAATGAAAAGTTCACTGAGAAGTTCTGTTAAAATGTAGGCTTTAATAAAACAAAAAAATAAAAAGCACAAATTGTGCTGTTCAAGTTGCAGGTCAAACAGGATAAGCTTCAGATCCTAATGTGTAGACCTGACTTACTGCTGTTAAATAAAGATCCTTAATTGCTCAACCAATCACATACAGCTCTCTAGCTAAAGGCTATTTAGCATGAAGGTGACAAAAAGATCCTTCCAAAAGCAGTAATAAACTACAAAGAAGCAAAAAAAAAAAGATACAAATTAGAGAGCTGAAGTGAAGAAATGTGTGTGTGTGTGTGTGTGTGTGTGTGTGTGTGTGTGTGTGTGTGTGTGTAAAATAAATAAAAAAAAAACACCTACTACTAACCTTAGAAAAGATACAATATAAAGAAACTTCACAGATAAAATATAACCAAAATAAAAACTGTAATCATAAGTGTATTAAAAATAAATGAAAAAGAAACACATTTTTTCACCCACAGGGCTTCATCAGATCACTGTTAAAACTGAGCATCCATAAAATCAATCACACAACAAAAATAGGGAAAATATTAATAAAATGTGTGGAAAAATGCAAATAACTATGCATATGTATATGGTGTAAAGAACAGAAAACAAGCAGAAACCATCAAAAATACAGACATAAAAATGCCCAAGAAAACTGAAGAAAGAAGCAAACTTGTCATGTAAAAACTTTAATAAAATAATCTGTGGTCCAGGTTCCTAATCTGAAAAATGCATTTAGTTAAATAAGCAGAATTAAGTCCAGGTGCATTGTAGGCATTAAGGTGAATTTGTCCTTTCAGATATTTCTTTTCAAGAATGGTATTACAGTTTCCCTGGAGTGGGCCCACCCTGATCATATCCAAAATGTGAAAAGTAAAAAAAAGAATGACTTGATGATTCAATGCTGTAATTTGCAAAAGGATTCTTGTTTAGTCAGTTTCTAATTTCAGATGTGTCTTGGACTATCCTACTTTTAAACTTAGTCTTTCCTATGTAAAAAAAACTTGACACTTGGAGCACTGGGCTCTGTAAATGATCTTTTCACTTTTAAAGTTCTCAGCCACCTTACTGTTATATTTCTTACCCTTTCTGGGTCAGATGAAAAAATCCCTGCAGCTCATGAACTCACAAAAGGTACAGAAACGGGGCCCACATTTAAACATACCAAGCCTCTCCATATTGTCCTTGTTGAATGTCTCTTCTAAATAAGACCTAATGTTCCTACCTTTTGTGAAAAAAAACAAAAGATGGGTCAGGATCCAGAATCTTGATCACCAGTCTATTACTAGACAAAATGGAACATTTGTCATAAATAATCCTTTTACTCTCATGGTTTACTGAAAGTTAAGGTCATACTTCATTTCAATTTTTCATTCTTTTGGTAAGTGTAGGGACTTCTAAAATCATGTAAAAAAACTTTTCATTGGTTCATATATGGAAGTGTCCTTCCTTGGTTTTGGTCCTTAACAGGATCAATTTATGATGCTTTGTGCTTTCTGTGTATTAGCTTACCATGGGTTAAAGCTCTTATTGAAAAGTTGATCTGATGAGTCAAATTGGTGGATGAAAATGCTTATCATAAATAAAAGTTAAGTTATTCCAGTGGCTAAGCCTGTTTGAGTTTGTTTCTTCAGCACCTTCATAGAAGAGGAATTAACATCAGATGTTTGTGACTGTTTATTACTGTTGCTTAATATTGTAATGTTTGTGTTTTTATTTCTAATTTTTCGTAAATAACACAGAAGTGAAGTCAGTCCTTTACCTTAATGTTATGGACAGCTATCTCCATGCATCTCTGTTGTGGTTTTTGTACTGTGTTCATCCTGTAACTCACTTTTTGGGATACACAAGGTTCTTTGATAAGAGGCAGGTTTACAAGAGCCACTGGTGATCTTTGTCATTTGATTTGCCTTTTGTTTGTCCAGGGTTTCATAAAACAGTTTATATCATTGGTCTATGTTGTTTTAGTGTGTGGGTTCCTGATCTTCAGAGGTTGAGAAAGTGAAGTCTCCTGCATGGGGTGCAACTCCAGAGGAAAGAAAACTGTTTCTGAAAATCCATGTTGAAAGCAGTTTTTGTGACTTGAGTTGATTTTTTAAACACTTTTATTGAATTATCATGTGTGACATAGGCAAATTTACATTTATATAAAGGTAATCAAACTGTATTAACAAGTTCACATTTACAAACATTATTTTCATTTAGGACCCCCTATTTCTTTCTCTTTGCCTATACTCTGATATCAAACTTTGATAGGGGAGGCAATCTCCAACCTGCAGTCCAAATAAATTATTGGCGCCTTCCCATTCTATTATCTTTCCCTCTCTAATTATTTGCTCCCAATACCTTGGTTTCTTTGCCAGTTTTCTCCAATAAATTCCAGTGACTTGAGCTGATTTTTGAGAAAACAATTTAGCTCTTCTGACATGGAACTTGTTCACTTCTCGCCACTTATTTACTACTTCTTTAGCATATCCATAACGTTGTTAACTTTAAAGCAGCTTAGGGCATACACAGTCAAAGAGCTTAATGAAGTTACTCCAAACCACAGCTATTAAATGGCTCTGATCTATTTCAACAATAGCCAAATTGAATAAAGATTTAAATTGCTTTGGCAAGACTTAACATTTTGCAAACCCCTGTACCCATGTTGCTTTTCATTTAGAGGGCTATTTGCCCTTAGAAGTCTATCAGTCCAATTATTTAACGGCTTTCCATCAGATGATTGGGAAAGCTGTTTATCTCAGTTGACTAGAGTGTAAATATTCATCTGAACTGAGGAACCACAATGGTTATTTTTACTCTGCAGTTCCTCATTCTTTTACTAGAGATTCATTAAATGAAAATTTTCGCCATAAGTCTAGCCACCATTACTGCTATTATTTTCAGAAACCTAGAGAATAAGGAGGTCAATCGTTTGTGTTTTTAGGCATTTGCAGTCTACTCAACAATTCAAACACATTCTTAACATCCTTATATAAAATGGTACTTCATCCTAATGCTCCTTAATAAATCAAATGTAAAGCAGTCATTTGGCATGATAGCATGTCTTCCTCCATACAACTTCTATCAAGGTGATGTAGCAGAAGAAACCAGTATGATTGCATTTAGTTCTGTTTTCTTGATTTCCTTGAGCATATTGGACTCCATCATAACTCATTTAGCACTTTTCTATCATGTATAATCATCTCATGTTGAGTTTCTCATGAAGTACCCTTTACTCTAAGAACAAATAGTGTTGTCTCTACCCTAGTGAGCCAGCTGAATTTTTTCAGATTTCCTCTATTCTCTCCTCCTTCTTCTTATTCTTCTTTTTCTTATTCTTTCAGCAGGTCATAGCCTTCTCTAGGTCTACTCTGTTCTGAGAGACTCCCAATTGTTTTCACATCATCATACCTTTTCTAAGTCCCCCGTGACCAGCCCTCTCAACTGCCCCTATCTTGGAGGAATGTTTATAAGTTCACGCTTGATTTACCCCTGTGCATGATATACCTATTTGGAGAGGTATGTTCCTATTGTCAGGCTTGATTTATCTCTTCAAACAATTTTCTGAATCCCCCTTATTACACATGATGCTTGAAGCTGTCTATACACACATGATGTTTGAAGCTGTCTATACACACAAAAGCACACATGTGACTAAGATACTTGTAATACCAGTAATTTAAAGAAAGAGAACATGCATCTACATTATTTTCTTTTTCAGAAGTAAAAATAAATGACCCTGTGCAGCACAATTTTCCGGTAGAGTCCATTAAGTCTACAGATTTTACAGTCTTTTTGATAAGTGCTTTATACTTTTACATCATTTTTGTCACACACTGTTTTTTTAAACATAAGTTTCTGAGTAGTAAACCACATGCCTACTGGAAGTAGGAAGGGTTACGTACTATTTGTTATTCAAACTTTATGCTAATTAGATGTTCAGATTCATGACTTGATGCACCTACTTTCAAAATCTGCAGATTATGATGCAGAAAACAGTTCAGCACAGGTAGCACTCCACAGATATTTATTAAGCGCGTTCGTCTAAAATAAATGTCAGACTTCTTCAGAATAAAATTACAAATAAATCACTGACTTCAAATAAACAATTCTCCCCTCTCATTGGCCAAACACCCACATAGGGACACTCCCTTAATGACCTCAAACAAAACTCGGTTATTTAAAACCAAGATTATATAAAACAGTACAACAGCATAAAAAATATGTAAAATATGAAGTGCAAAAAACAAGTAATAAATTAAGGTCCCACGGACATTCTGTCATTAAGCCCAGGTGGTTCACAGGCATTGGTTTTAATCTGCCACTTCAACTCATGATACACCAGGAAATCATCAGTGGGTCCCCATCGAGGGCCCAAGTCCACATGGGCAATAGCACAAAACATAAACTTGTGAGTGGAATAGATTTTAATATGTCTATAAAGGGCGTTATTCTCATTTTTATGCCCTATATCATACATGTGCTGATAAATCCTTTGTCTGAAAGCCCTCTTGGTCTTCTCCATATACAAACTGTCACAGGACTGGCACAGAGCCACATATACCACACCCTTGGAGTAGCAATAGTATTTTTAGATGGTTTTGTAAAACCAAAATTCTTGATTTTAATTTTCTCCTTATTAACTATAAATGGGCACTGTGAGCATCTCCCACATTTAAAACTCCCACCATTTGTTGGCATAACATAGTTTTTCTCCAGCAGTCCCTTAAAAGAAATGTCCTTTTTGTAAACAATAGCTGGCTTGTTGCCCAATAGATTAGCAACTGTGGGATCCATTCTAAAAATTCTCCAGTATTTCATAATAATCTCTTTAATATCATATAAGTACATTAAAGGGCAAAATTAAAGACCAAGAGGACTTTCAGACAAAGGATTTATCAGCACATGTATGATATAGGGCATAAAAAGTAGAATAACTCCCTTTATAGACATATTAAAATCTATTCCACTCACAAGTTTATGTTTTTTGCTATTGACCATGTGGACTTGGGCCCTTGTGGTGGACCCACTGATGATTTCCTGGAGTATAAAGAGTTGAAGTGGCAGAATGCTTGTGAACCACCTGGGGTTAAGGACAGAATGCCCGTGGGACCTTTGCTACAGTTAAAATCTGTATATTTTTGTATAATTTATTACTTGTTTTTTTGCACTTCATATTTTACGTATTTTTTATGCTGTTGTACTGTTTTATATAATCTTGGTTTTATATAACTGAGTTTTGTTTAAGAGCTCATTAAGGGAGTGTTCCTATGTGGGTGTTTGACCAATGAGAGGGGAGAATTGTCCATTTGAAGTCAGTGATTTCTTTGTAATTTTAATCTGAAGAAGTCTGACATTTATTTTAGGTGACAGTGCTTAATAAATATATGTGGAGTGATACCTGTGCTGAACTGTTGTTTTCTGCATCATTTTCCTGGTTTGTCCAAAATCTGCAGATTGAGAGGTATGCCTGTGTCATTTGCTTACATTTCTGAAGTGCACCTTTTTCATTTTAAACCTCTACTTCTATAAATGACCTTCTCCTATAAACAAAGAATGGTACAGCTAATGGCACCTGTTTCACTTCCCTAGTCTTCAGCACTTTTCACAACATTGATGGTAAACAAATCAACTGCAGGTTTTCACTGATTTGGTCACCCATTTTCTGATCTATGTCACAGTCCTTCATTTCTCTGATCTTACCCCTTCACTAATATTTCTAAAACATAAATATTTAAAAAAAAACAGAAGATGATCTTACTGTTAAGTTTATCTAATCACTCCACATAGTCCAAATTTAACTGTTCTTTTACTACTTCGTCCATTCCCTTCCTATATCTATTAAAGGGATCCTTGAATCCCTTCTCCAATTTACTCTTTACCACCTCTTACAATGCTATGCAAGGTATCAACATTATCTCCCCATGAAGCAGGATTCATTAAATCATTCCTGAATTGTCTATTTTCCAGATGTCTCTCATGTCACTTCAGTCACCCTCTGCCCTTTCTGCTGTTAATCTCCAACTCCACTCCACTCATTTACACTAATAATGTGATGTGCCTTCAGTTAGTGGTTCAGATGCTTGCTAGCACTGGCAGAGAGAAGGGAGGAGTGATACATCACTGGCATGCATTTCTTTGGGGAGGGGCTTCTGTCCAGGCTGTGCAGTCCTATATTAAGAGTCCACACTGGAGATCGGAGACCACACGAGAATGCTAAATCTTAGGGAGGCTGGGTAGCCTCGAGATGTTATATCACTTGTGGAAGCAAGTGGCCCAGCTTTGCCTATATACACTACACTCTGAACCCGGGGGCATGTTACTGCATATGCATCATGGGTTCAGGGCTAAAATAAGAAAACCTCTAATGGCTGCCTAAATTATAGCCTCTCTCAGTCAGCCCCTGCCCTTAGCAGAAGGAGAATGAATGGTCAGTTGGAAGAGATGGGACTAATGATCAGCAGACAGTGGGGCAGAGGAAAAAAAAAGCAGTGCAGTGTAACAGTATCATCCAGCGTATTCTTGTTCTAGTGTATAAATGCCAAGCCTTCTGACTCTCTTAGTCATATTCAGCCCTACCCAATCCTCTCTTTGCTGTTATACTGCACACCTTCTACCAGACTAATCTCAATCCTTTGGCTGCCTGTACTGGACATACTACTTTAGATACAGCCTTATCAGTAACCTGCAGAATGGAGGGATACTTTGTCATGTTTCCAATACTGACATCTTTACAGTACATTCCATTTAGTAGCAGATACTTCTGCTTTTCACCAGTACCCTTTTGCTCTAAAATGAATGACTTAATCTGAGAGCTAATTAGAATCCTCATAATTTTTCCTCTTCTGACTTCTTTGAGAACAGCCTTCCTAACTTGTAGTTTTCCTTGAACTGACTCTAGCAGAGTACACATTCCAGTGCAAATTCTTAACTGCTAACTAATTACTACCAAAGAGAATGAATAAGGTCTTGTTGGAGAGTGGTCTTTTCATCTATAACTGTTCAAAAGAAAAGTTGTGGGTCCTCCCCATACGGTATTTTTTGGATTGTCAACATAAAATACACAGGAAACATCTGGAAATATGTTGAGGAAAAGGAAATTATACCCTAAATTCTGGGAATATCTGCTTGTGAGGGGTAAAATATATGAATGGGAAGAGGCTAGATGGGAAATGACTACACTAGCAAATGACCATTTACTATATATGGACCTAGCAGCTGAGTTAAAGGAGAGGCTTAAACTACAGAAACAAAATGGAATAAAACCAAAGATACTAGATTTTCTCCACGATACTGCATCACCTGTTATAACTAAAAAGATAGTGCTGTGAGCAGGTTCTCAGATAAAATCAACATGGAGTGGAGCAGAAGACTAGAGAGGCGAATTGCAACTGAGGAATGGAGGGAAATCTGTTTGATCCCATATATACCACAAAATCAAGAAAATGTAGAATCCTTGCCTGGAAATGCCTCCAGAGGTATTTCTATACCCCGGCTAGATTAGAAATGATAAACTCTCAACTAGAAGATAGCTTTTGTAAATATGACAAACACAAGATGGATACGGGGAACACATTTTCTGGGAATGTGCGGGTTTGAATGCTTTCAAACAGAATACCAGAGAGCTCATTTTGAAAACAGAAGGGGAGAGAAATAATTTTAGAAAGGAAATTATGATGATGTTGAGCTGCAGATTTACTACCAGAGAAAGTCACCCAACAACTCTGATATTAATGTTTTTGTTAGTGGCCAAAAATACGTAAACATTGGAAATCCAGGCCTCCTCCAATATACATGAACTAATAATGACAATGGAAGATATAAAGACTTTGGAATTAGGAAATAAACACCAAGGCAGACTCACATGTCTATAAAACATGGAGTCAATGGGTCAGATGTAAGTGTATAGAAAATGCGGCCAAAAATACAACTGTCTGTTTCTGTAATGCTACAGAGGGAATATATACTAGGGATGTGGATGGCTGGGACAATGGGGAATATCTCAAAGGCGTAAAGCATGACCCTGTTGTATATAGTTATATATAGCTACCTTTTTTGTTTTATACTGAGTATACATTAAAATTACAATAAAAAAGCAGGAATAAGTTATGATGCATCATGAACAAACAAAAAGTGAACTGAATGAGCTACAGACTAGAGAAGGATCTCATAGGCTTCAATCCCATGCATATTGTAAGGGAGTTATATATGCTATATTTTATTAATTGATTAAAAAAACACAGCTATTATAATATTGTACCCATGAGTTAATGGTTTCAACAAATGAAAAAATGGTCTCACTCAAAAAATTTAGAGGTTGTCTGTAATTGTATTAAATATAACTGTTCTTTGTTATAATGAACCAGCAACCAGTACTGTCTTATGCTAGTGCATTATGCATGCAAATTACACCTTTGTATATTTTGTATCTTTAACTTGAATACTCTTCAACAAAATCTGGTGTTGAAACTGAAAAAAAGGCAGGAAAGTGCACCAATGGACAATTTCTGAGATAAACGGTCTTAGGTAGGCACTGAAAGACAGAGAAACAAAATAAAAAATACTACTATACATATGTGAAAAATACTTCACAAATGGAGAGATAAAAAGGAAACCTGAAGCAGGACTACTGAAAGGAAAAATTATTTAAAGAAAATTATTTATCTGAGAAAAATTAACTGAGCTCTGGCAAAAGGGTCTGACTACGATAATCAGCAAATGAGATTTGAGGATATTCATCACATAGCATTATGAGAAAAGGAGAGCTTGACCACTGCTGAAGCTCTGATAAAAAAAGTTGCTGGCTCAGATCTGCCTTGAAGCAGATAACTAAGCCAGTCAAAACAAACTGAGCGGCAACAATGTTTCTGCAGCAAAATGCCTTGGGTATGAGCTCCCTCACTTATACAGAGCATCCAAAAGCTCTATCACTCGATTCTGTCTCTTGGAGATTTCTATATGGTGTTCTCTGCCTGGCCTACAAAGCTGAAAAGGGCTCTATCCTGCTTGATCTCCTGTATGTTTGTGTGAAACTGGAACACCACAAAAACACTCTAGGGATCTAAACATAAAACTGCAATAGAAGCAGGAACCATGGAAGGACAGACACCTCTCCCGATGCATACTGTATTCTGAAGTTCCTGATTTTTGCACAGTATCCATATTCACTTCAATTTAATGTTCCACTATGAAAATGAAAAGTATAGCATCAAAGAACAATCTGCAAACAGTACAAGATAATACAATTATAATGAATGTTTACAAGTAATTCCTACAGAAATTATCAAGACTGAAGAAAATGTGTTTTGCACCAGTATAAAATAAAAGTTGCAGGGCACTACCATGACAAGATCTTTGAGAAAATGGATTATTAGAGCAATTCACAGCAGAACTCTACTCCAGCCATAAGAAGGAGCTCTTGTCATATTATCTAAAGTCAGGTAGCAGTGTTTTACCTTCATCCTCAACTGAAACTGTCCTGAATGGTTACACAGGAGGAATGCAGAACAAAAGGGCAGACACACACTCCTACATTTTTCAGTTGGATTGTGTCCATTCTTGTCACACAGGAAGAATGTAGAACAGCGGGGTAGACAAACACACTGCTTCAGGTTCCCATGCAAAACATCCTGAGATAAAGAAACTAAAACATGACAATGCCTCATATAAGTTTAAGGGAACAAAAGAAGGCATCCTGATCAGGAAATGGATGGAAGTCTTGTTGCTCTGATAATTCAGTGTGACAATGATTGGAGTTAAGTAAGGAGCTGCATTACTTTTTAATTTCTTTTTATTTTCCACAGTGTCTAAATCCTCAGGGAAGTTTACATCAGAATAAATACCAAGCTGTTTAGTCGAATAAGAGGTGCCACAAAGTGAGACTAACTAGAAGAATCCATTTAAGTTTTGTCTCCCCAAATTTTGCTTTGCCACTGGAGAGAATGTCCAAAGTACAGCATATGGCAAAAGTATGTGTAGTTATCCAAGTTAGAATAATACATGTCTTACAGCCATGTAAAGTACTTACCATAACAGCAAATCTTTGAGGAGAGGCTACTGTACACGTAAATCACAATATTTCTATTTAGCCAACTTATAATTTCTTCTTTCCTGGCCAGTTTCTATCAACTATGACCATATCCTTATGAACATAACTGAGATCACAAGAAGGGGGAATGACACTCCTTGGTGGTATGATTTGTATGAAGCTTTTCAAAAACTGAAAAAAATCCTAAACCTACTCACCACAAAGCAGTACTTTACTGATACTGGGTCCTGCACTGGTGGTTAGCCCCTGAGCCCTTAATTAAAAGAAGTTAAGATATTTACCAAAGTTGCTCTACCCACAGTCGCTAGTAATATTAAAACCTAGAGACTACCACCTCCACCTTACCCACTCCCTGTATCCAAAACTAGCCTTTTTTTTCAAAAGAAATATCTCTTGTATAAAAATTTTACCTTTAAAAAGTATCCCCTAGCTTTAATTCAACTTTACTTTAACTCAACTTTAAAAGAAGCCATTTACCTGTTAAAAGAAGCCATCTACCTGTAGCTCAGAGCACTGGTGTCTGGTGACTTGTGATTGGTTTAGCCCTGCTTCACTCACCCTCGCTTTGCTTGGGCTCACTACACACCCCACCCTGCCCCCAAACCTGCCCACCCCTAGGGGTCCTAAATTTAACTAGTATAACCACACCCCATCCCCACAAAAAAACAATCAGTGACTATCTGTAATCTAAGTGGCACTACTCAAACAGCAATCACTGACCCCTCCCCATCATCATTTACTAGGTGTGAGTGTAAAGCTAGATAGCTATGTCACCTCCCACTTTGCTATTACCAACCTTACTAGCAACAGTGCTGCTCACCCTCTACCTCCTCTCAGCATACGAAACCAACAGTAAACTAGGCTACCAATATCCAAATTATCAAACTTTCACACTAACAAGCAGAAATAAAAATGCTCACCCCTCACTACCCTATCTAACCAACTCCTCAACATCACAGAAATACATCCTTATTAGACCCTAGTACATCTCACCCAAACCCACATACTATCAAAAAATTCTCCATAAAATATGGAAACTACTACTCAGGCTAAGAAACAACCTTACAAGGGATGGTGACATCCACCCAAACCCTGGCCCTCCCAAACTACTTTACCCTAGTATCTCCACCAACACCCCTACCAACATTGATCTATCTAACAGACCACCAAACTGCTTGCTAGCCTGCCATTTAAACATCAGGAGCATAAACAATAAAATTCATCATGTTCATGCCCTCTTAGATCTTAATATACCTGATGTGCTATGCCTCACAGAAACATGGCTAAAACCTTCCACTAAGGACAATGAGATACTGCCTCCAGGGTACAATATGCATAGACTAGACCGATCCTCAAGAAAGGGTGGTGGGGTAGCCATACTTTACAAATCTGACTTATCTGTCACTCTGGATGTGCAACCCCCCCCCCCCCAATCAACAACGCTGAAATTCTCATTGCCAAACTAAAAATTAACAGCAACAGAAGTATAAACATAGTATGTAGCTATATTCCCCCAGGGAAGAACACAGAAGCCCTTGAACACCTCTTAAACTGGCTATCCCTTACCCATCCACAAGAAACCATCATACTAGGAGATTCCAACATTGACTGGAACACCTGTTCCTCTGCAAGCCCCACAACCCATGTAAACCTACATGGGTTTACCCAGATCACATCCCTTCCCACTAGGATAGGTAAACACAACCAAAAAGATAGTACCCTTGACTGGATACTCATTAACAACCCGCCACAGAACTACATATCTGGCACTTTAACTGATGACCACAGTGACCATTACCTCACCTGTATAATCAAGTTTAAGGTAAACTACCCCCAAACCCCCACATAAAGGACTATTAAATGCCATAGGAACTTCAACCTTAATGAATTCAAAAACAAACTTACAGCCTGCAACTGGTCGGCACTAAAGTATCTCCCCCTAGATGATGCAGTCTCATACTTTAATGCTAAATTCCTTACTGTCCTCATTTCCCATGCTCCCACTCGTACCGTTAGAGCCAGAGGTAATATTGTGCCATGGATCACCAAAGACACCAAAGGAAAAAAAATCACACTAAGAAATAAGGCGTGGGCCACCTACTGAAAAACAAAAAACCCCAAAGATCAACTTAAATTCAGACAGCTAAGAAATGACACCAAAAAATCTATAGCCTTGGACAAAAAGAGCTATTATTTCCATCTACAACAAACCCACCAAAATAGACATCAAAAGTTCTGGGCTGTACTCAACAAACTCCTACGCCCAGGCCAAACTATCACCCCACCCTCCATATCTGCCAACGATAAATCCCCTGAAATTATAGCTAACACCTTTAACACCTTTTTCACAGAGACTATCCAATCTCTGTCCAGCAAACTCACTCCTAATGACCCTAATCCAAGCTTAGCCCCTACTAACAACCAAACACAGTTTAGCTTCCAACCCGTACCTACCCATCTAATAGCCACCCTACTTAAGAAACTGAGACCCACAACTCTAGCAGCTGATCTGCTCCCTGCAGACTACTTACAAAAGTCTGCAGATGTTATAGGATACCCAGTTTCAATATTGATAAACTGGACTTTATCTGAAGCCACCGTACCCACCATCTGGAAAATCTCCCACATTATACCTCTACTCAAGGGAGGCAATTCTACTGAACTGTCAAACTACAGGCCCATTGCTATATTATCTCCACTAGCTAAAATCATGGAGAAATGCATACACATGCAACTTATGCAATATCTCACCCAAAACAAACTTCTGTCCAGTAAGCAACACAGTTTAGGCCAAATCATTGTACCACCTCAGCCCTCCTGTCATTCTCAAATGTCATAAACCATAACCGGAACAACAATAAACTATCCTCAACACTATTTCTCGATCTATCCAAAGCCATTAACATGGTAGACCATAAAATACTTATGAGAACCTTAAAGTCATTTGCTTTAAACAATCAGGCACTCCAATGGCTTGAATCCTATCTAAATGGTAGGCAGCAGGCAGTGCTTTGGCAAGCCAAACTATCATCCAGCCTCCCCATCACACTATGTGTCCCCCAGAGCTCCATATTAGAACCTCTTCTTTTTTTTCTCTTTACCAATGATCTCCATTCAGCCATCCCAGAGGCCACCTGCATAGAATATGCAGATGACTCCACTCACCTCACCTGCTAACCTACTTACCTTAACCCAGAACACCTTCAACACAGTTGAAAACTGGTTCTCAAACCAATGGCTAATCCTAAACCCCAGCAAAACCAAACTGCTTATATTCTCCCCCACAAGTAGGTCCCCAACAACACCATTGAACATAACAGCAAGCAATCGCACAACCATCTCCCCAGAAGCCCAAACCAAACTATTAGGCATTATAGTAGACAACAACCTCAGGTTTGACAAACAACTAAATCAAACCATAAGAACAGTCCATAAAAAACTTGGGTCAATATATAGGATCAAATCTTTCCTTACTCCACAAGCCAGAGCTGCTATTGCCAGATCTCAACTACTATCTACGCTTCTCTATGCCTCACCTCTCTTCTACAACCTGAACAAATCAGATCTGAATAAGCTAACAACCTGCTATAACCAGATTGCCAGATTTGCTGCCGGCACTCCATACCTGACCCACCACTGCATCAATCTAAACCTCTTAGGATGGATGGGACTTCCCAACTTACTACAGTTCAATCAACTCATAGTAACACATAAAGTCCTTAACTACCCAGAAAAAAAACCAGCATTAAAAAACATAATCACCCCCTACAACAACAATCGCCTACTCCGATCCTCCTCCAGATTACTGGTTCAAACGGTTAAAGCAAACCACTCTGCTGGTGACTCACTATTTGCCAGCTCTGTTGGTAAAACATGGAACTGTCTACCAACAGACCTGACATCACAACCATCATTAGCTATATTCAAAAACAAACTAAAGAAACACCTCAAATCACACTGGTTATGCCCATGCTCCAGACCCGACTAGGGTTTTTTTCTCTCTTCATCTCTACTCCAAGTCCCATCCTAAGCATACTAGTTTCATACAAAATAGGTCTAGCCTTTCCCCTATCATAGTGAGTTTGGTCCTATAACAGGAAACAAACCTCAATTATCTGCTTTAGCCAGATTGTCAACACACAAACATTCCTAGCCAGAATTTGTACCTGATCTAGTCTGAATATGTCATGTAATGTACCCTCTGCAAGCAATGCAACTACTGTATGTATATATCTACTGTATATATGCTCTTCTGTAACTACCATTGTTATTAATGTGCTCAAAAATGTATGCAACTTTTTTCTAAAAGCATCTTTATGTTTGTCATTGTCAACTGTGGAGCTTTTCTCCCCGGGCCTCCACTGAAAATGGACATATATCCAGTTGGACTATCCCGGTCAACAAATGTAAAATAAAATAATAAATAAATAAATAAAAATAAAACTGCTTGACCTCATCACAAGAAGAAAGTGGTAGATCCAGGGATAGCTGACAGATAATGTGCTTTGATAGAGGTGGATTCCAGCCCAGCACTGGCCATGTCACATAAGTAAACAAGCAAGCAAGAATATTAGAAATATTCAGTCAACAAGTGTCCATATTCTTCTTGTGATGCCATAAGGAAAATCTTTTCCATTTAGAAACATAAGATTTCCTTGTAGCTGGTTGTCTAGTCTTCTGTAAATCCTTAAACATGTCAGCAGAAAAGTGGTGCCTAAAAGGGATTAAAATTCCATCACCCAAAAAGTGTGATTCAAGGTGTGTAGGGTGGGGTGCATTAGTGAGGCTGTGTTCTGTGTGAGCAAATCCATCTTGTGAGGTAACTTGCAATGAGTGCTTCTGGGTGAGTGGAGAAGAAGAGGGAATCAATGTTGTCTGGACCACAAGGGAGTCACCAACAAGATTTTTGGCTTGTCCTTCTTGATTTTGAGAAGAACTTTAGGAATCTCAAGAAGAGGAGGGTAAGCAGAGAGGAATCTCCCCTTTCAAAAAAGACACGCTGTCCATTCTCTAAGCCTGATGAGATGCTACTCTAGGACAAAATAGCCTAAGCTGTCTCTTGTGTGCAGTGGCAAAATTATCTGAAGAGTAGCCCACTGATGGATAATGTCCAGAAAGACCTCTCTGTTTAGCATCCATTTGTGAGGATCTGCTCAAAAAAATCTACCATAGTGTTCTTTTCTGTGGGAATGTACACAGCTTGAAGCAAGATTTTATGCAGAACTGCTGTGCTCCAAGCAACCAAAGCTAGTCTGCAGAGTAGATAAGACTTGGGGCCTTCCTTCTTGTTTATGTACCACATAAACGTGGGATTGTCTATGTCTGTGTAAATCCAAAGAGGACCTGGAGTCCAGTGATAATGAAGAGATTTAAGGGCTAAGATAAGTACTTTCATTTACTTTATTTTTACAGTCTTTTCTTTTAGTGACCAACTCCATGGACTCTGATGTTTTGGAACATGCTCCACACACAAGAATTTAAGCATCCATTAACAGTTTTTGGCAAGCAGAAGGAACCAAAAGGGTGTTGTGAAGCTGAGTGACATCTGGTTAATCCACAATAGGAATTCCTTCTTGATGAATGGTAAGGGTGGAAGAAGGAAGACTAATGCATGGGTATGCTGAGTCTAAATGGATTTGAGGTACAACTCATTATTTCTCATATGTAGTCTGCCATAAGTTATCATAGAAATCATTGATACCATGTATCCAAGGGTACTCAAAATTCAAGCGAAGAAGATTTTGAAAATAGTCCAGCAAGAAAAGAACCTTATCTGCTGGAGGAAATATGTCACTGGTAGATTATTGAGTCTCTATCCTTGCAAAATACAGGCTTGGATGAAGTTAAGCAAGACTTCTTTAGGTTCACAGTGAACTCCAGATTGTTCAAAGGATTCGTAATAAAATCCAAATGTGATATTAGAATCTCTTGGGAAGGAGCATGAAATGGGAGATCAACCAGATAAGGACAGATGTGAATTGCTCAAAGTCACCAGAAGGCAATGACAGGAGCTAGGCACTTTCTAAATATCCCCTGCCACAGCTGAAACACAAAAAGGTAAAGCAGAAAACTGAAAGTGATATGAAAAGACATAAAGCCTTAAGAATTTCCTGCATGATGGATGAATAGGAATATGAATATAAGCATCCTTTAAATCCAAAGCAACCAAAAAAGCTTGAGAACATATCATTGGAAGTAAGGATTGCAGGATCAACATTTCAAGAACTGGAATTTCAAGAACTTTGAAAAAGGTGTTGAGGAAAGAAATGTCAGAAATAGTTTCCCAACTGCACTCCTTTCTGGAAATAAGAAACATTCTTCAGTAAAAAAAAGTATTTTTGCTAGATGAGGAGGCACAAATTTCATTGTCTCCTGAGTGAAGAAGTCTCAAAGAAGATGGAGAATAAGGTGAATATGGTTTGTGGAGGCTGTGGTAACCCTGAATGGTGTGGAGGAGCAATCCAAGACATTTAGCTTCCAAGTCCTCAAAATCTGACAGAACATTGCATAAGTTATCAAGGACAGACATAATATATCTGATAATATGGGTTGGGTAGTTGACAGCCTTAAAAGCTAGGGTGGCAGAAGTATACATTTTTCCCGTATCGGTTAATAGCTCTGCTGTATTTATTGGTGGGTAAACCATTAGGTTTTAACTGGAAAGTGCAATAACAGATGGATCTGAGGTATGGTTCTGATATAAGAACTTTTCTGAGTCTGGCACTTTGCAGAACGTATCTAGTTATTTGGGGCAGGTAGTAGAGACTCCAGATTAAGAGAAGTAGTAGAAAAAGTATCCAGCAAAGCTTTCAAAGCAGGAGGGGTGGCAGAGGGTTTAGGCAGCCCCATTTAACAACAGTATCTCCAAAACAGAGTTCCTGGTGAATGAATTTGTGAAAATTAGACCAAATACTCATCCCCATCAGATTCTTCTATTTGTCTTTTTAAAGAGGAGGAGGAAGAGGAGGAGGAGGAGAAGAAGAAAGGGGAGCAGCCACAGCTGCAGGAACACAAGAGAAAGGCTTTAAGGACATGATAGCTTTGAAAAGTCCTTGGGTGAAAATCCAGCTATTTTGTCTGAGGATTCCTAAGAATTTTGAGGGGAAGCAGAATGTTTTATCTTCTGCTTCTTAACTGTGACATCTGCCCATACAAAAGGAGGTGGCTCCAAGCCCTGACATACCTCAGTCAAGGAGCCAAGAATTTCTTGCCTAACCAAGATAAGCTATCGACTCCCTCTAAAATAACAAGCTGTGGTTCCCCATCTCTCCAAAAGCAGATGGCTCGTCAGATGTGATGGACATGTAAGATGACTGTTCCATGTTGGCCTCCAACAAGGTCATAATACAGGGAGCAGCAGTAACAACTGGACAATCTATGGTTTCAATAACAGACACAATGGAGATGTCCAAGTCCAACTTAACAGTAATCCTGAGCTTTAGCTTTTTAGGCTTCTTCTTCAGCATCACAGGGACATCAGCAGATGAGGACTCAGATGCCATCCTACCTTGGACAAGCACTTTACATTTTTGCTTCTCAAGGAAAATTTTTAATGGAAACAGACAGATAAGTAAAGTCAGACAGACAGATATGTAAAGTCTTAGGTGCAAATGACTGAAAATAGTGTTCCCTATAGACATGTTCAGCACCTATTCAAAAAGGACACTTCAGTGACGGCCTGTGTGAGGAATCTGCTTTTCACAATCACATTTTCACCTCTTTGATCCATCTATCTATCTATCTATCTATCTATCTATCTATCTATCTATCTATCTATCTATCTATCTATCTATCTATCTATCTATCTATCTATCCATTTTTCCCATTTTAACACATAGGGTCGGGGGATGTCACCTCAACAGTGATAGTTATCTAGAGTCAAGGTTTACACCACACAGTGGCAGCCCTGCTGCAGGCAACAGTGATGACATATAGAAAACTTTTAAGTACAAAAAGTTAGAAAAGAGGAGGGTCCCCACCGGGGATACTTATCTGCATAACAGCTGAGGAAAAGAAATGAACTGCATGGCTGACATACCAAAGTTGAGGCAATAAGTTCAGTCTTCAGGCTGGCAGCAAGAAAGTTCTGAGGTAATTTAAGCCCAAGCATCCCTTATGTACCCTTGCTCTGTCAAAAATCAGATGCACATAGTGAGAGGAGGGCACCAAGGCTTCAGTATGTTTGCTGTACATATGGCTATCCTTGGCAGGATATTCCACTAGTAAGTAATGGTAGAAGAATTATAAAAAAGAGTATAAATCAGTGTATTTGATAATTGACAGTGGTACACGTGTGAAAAAGAGATGTATATAGAAAATTTGCATAATCATGAGGAAGTATTATAAGAAACATATGCTAGACACATACAAGATAAAAAGGTCATACATAAAATAAATACATTGAAAGTAAAATATATATTGACAAGACAAAAATATTTAGTGCAAGGAAAGAAAAGTGGCATAGAATAGAAACTGTGAGTGTCCAGACAAATGCCAACAAAATATATAGCTCTGGTAGATACATAACTTTTGTATTTATTTTGGTATTGTCCAGACACAGGAAGCCATTGGACAGAGTCCACAGCAGAACCTAGGAGGTACTAAAAAAAATGTCTTTGAGAGTAGAATCTCAAAAGAAGCTCTAGATCCAGATAGAATGTCCAAACGTTGGTGCTTTGCGAATGTATGGAAGGCAGATCATGTAGTGGCAACACAAAGGTTGTCCATAGGATACATTTCTGGCAAATGTTGTTGAAGTAGCTAGAGCTCTGAAAGAGTACACCCTTAGTCTAGAGGGTAAGGATTTGTTAATAGAAGAACAGAAGATTTTAATGCTGTCTGATAACCACTTTGATAAGACAAATTTTGTCACATTTTGTTCTTTTTACATTTTAGAAAAGGAAACGAATAATTGATCGTATTTCCAATCTCCTTTATGCAAGCATGGTGGGATGGATTGCACTGTGACCATCTGGAAAGACTACTTTTTCATGTATCAATTTAGATGGTGCTATAGTCTAAAATGGGTCAGAGGTCCTGAATCTTTCTGGGCACCAAGAAGAACATGGAGTAAAAGCTGGACCCTCTCTGGTCTGATTCTAGAAGGCTCTTTTTTGAGGGTGGTTTCCACTTCCATAGTGCTGCCCTCTTTTGGTGGAGTGGTACTGATGGTGGAAGGGAGGCAGATGTTTGGGAATTGTTATAAATGGCATCAAGAAACTTCTGGATATTATTCCCCTGACCCAATTGTCTTGTTAGATGGTCAGCCGTGCAAGGGGGTGCAGAAAGAGAAATCCCCTGACTGCCTCCAGTGTAGGACAGTCAGGTAATGACTCAGGTTTGATACAGCTGCAGTCTGGAAGAAAGCCTGCAAAACATTTGTTGATGAGGCCCAACTTTCCTTCTCTGCTGGTGGCTAATGTGGATATTCCCCCTGCCATGGAGGTTTCAATAAAAAAGTTCAGGTTCTGAGGCTTTTCGGATTTTTGAAACCAAAGATTCTTTGCATAATTTTCATATCTTTTGAAAGATCACTGAGGAGCCGAGAACCTGACCCTAACAACAGTGAGCATTTTGCCCTCCTACTCACATTGTTTCAGCTTGTCTTTGATCTTCTGCCCAAACAGAGAAGATCCATCAAAGGAAGCACTGATGAATGCTGCCTTAAAGTATTCTTCAAATCCACTAAGTTAAAGCCAGGTTTGATGTCACACTGTGATACTGAACCGACCAATTTAGCCAAACTGTCTGTTGCATTATCCAATTGTCTCATTGATAATGAAATGATAGAGTTCATGGTGGCCATCTGGATCTCAGATTGCTATTCCCAAAGGACAACTGCTTCACAGTCTCCATTGTTTTATGTCAGGTCTCTCTGAAACCAAGTTATGTGTGCCAAGTAATTTAACTCCCTGACTACAAAGTACTTAACACATATACACACTTTTCTAGCCTATCCATCACCTAAGACTCTTTATTAGGAGTATAGATTCTCTGGGACCTCTCTCTTGGTGACTGCTGATACTACAATGGAGTCCACAAGAGGCCATTTGCCTCATTTGTGCCTGTCATTGCGGGTCCGGAGCACTCTGTCTGGCTTATGGAGGATGGGGTCAGTGACACCTGGCTCTTTCCAGGCTTTAGAACAAACTATGTCAATTAGTTTTTTCTGGTGGAGGTTCCACCCAGGCTGCAGTTATCAAGGCTCTGTATGCTTCCTCCTGGATATTTTCTACTCAACAATTGGTCAAAATCCTCCTAACTCATCATCTCCATTATCTCACCAAATGTGCTGCTTAGAAGAGGGACCTGTGGAGAAGTCTTTCCTCATAAATATCTGTGTCTGAGAGGGTATCCTGAAGGGGAAGACAAATGTTTCCTCTTACACATCTTTTTACTAGGAGACTCTTCTGGGGACTCATCTGAGCTCTCCCTAAGAGAAAGAAAGCCCAGATCAGGGAAGCTTGGATTGCATACAAGATCCTCTGTCCTTAGGGGGGTAAGACTGATGAGAAGTCAAAGGCTACAGTTTCTGTTGTATATGAGGGAGGAACTGACAGAGTAAATGTCTGCTGATATTAAGAGACCTGATTTGGTCCCCTTGACACCAGTAACCCCACCGACCTTACCAAAACCAAAGGCATCAGAACTGACTAGCCATACACTGAAGTTGAAAAAGGGGTGACCTCAATGTCCACTCTTGTCCCGCACACCAAAGGATTGCATGCTTACAACACTGACACCAACAGGTGCCATGTAAAGCTCATTGCCAATTGACACAAAATTACTTTTGGCATTGATCTTCTTGGGCCTTGTGAGGGTATCAGCACTGACGTGATTGGGGTCAATATCACCACAGATACTGAGGATGTTAACACTGAGAAGAAAGGAAACATGAGGAGCTGAGAACATTGGCATGGGATATTGCGTCAGTTATGAAACTGAGCCCAAAATGAACAATAATAATGTCACCTTAGACATAGAATGGGCACAGAAAACAACAAATTGAAGCTGAGACTTCACAACTTTTGAAACCACATTGTCCGAGTTCAGCTGAACAAGATTCCAAAGGGACCTTGAGGAGGGAATGACCTTGAGCAGCTGAAGTAGGTCTAGAAGATAAAATGTGAGACAACTTCTGCCCTGAAGAGAAACTGCCCATTCTCCTCCTTGAAGCAGAGTCTGTCAACCCTGAAGAGTCGTGGTGAGAAGACAAACTAGGGTGAGGAGGAGACTCCAGATGGGAGTGATGTAGAAACAGTTATCCTGGGAACCTTAGCTGGTGAGAGTAGGATAGAAGGTTCAGTTTCCTCAGTTCTCCTTTTCTCTTTCTTTTTCTCTGGTCCCTGAGGCCAGTCATTCTTGGAAGTTTTGTTAGACTCATTCTTTCCTTGCCATTTTCTTTATGGCCTTCATCTTTCAGTAACTTTCAAAACTAGCTTATTTCTCTTGTCCAGAAGAGTTCTTGAAATAAACATTTTATAAATCAAGCAATCATAGCCAAGACATCTGACTCTACGGCACACAACACAAAGCTTGTATGGGTGCTGAGGTGGGATCATGGGACCACACTTAGAACATTTTTAAACTCAGAGATATTGTCTCTTTTCATAACTGCTAAACAGTTATACAACAACTACACCACAATAAAATTAGTAGCATAACTGCACAGATTACAGCATAGAATAAAGTATTCTCTCTTTATTTATTTTTGTAGATGGGATGGGGAGGGTTATGAGAGACAAAATGTTGGCATAAGGAAAGGAAAATACAGTTGTGTAAGTAAATGGGCCATAACAGTAGATATTCAAAATATCACTGCTGCAGTAGTCTTAGCTATGTGCGTTATATCATACTAAGCATATAACAGCCGGCCAGTTTCCATAGCTTAAAGAGCACCTTCCATGCAACTTAAATGTTAATCATCTCAAGCAGAGCTGAAGAAAAAGAGTGGGTTGGGTGTCATGCCCTTCAGAACTTTCATGCCAACCGAGAGAGGAAGGTTAGGGCCCTGAAAGGGTCAATACTATGAAAATAAAAGTAAAGATCACCAACTCGGTAACAAAAACAAACCAAAATAGGAGGATGGAGGGAGGGAGGGAGGGGCTTACTACTGCAGCAGTTATCATATGAACATCTACTGTTAAGGTAAGTTTACTTACACAAGTGCACTGTGCTCATCATTTGTTCACTGCTGCATTAGACCTAGCTATAAGAGTAGGCTAGGTTTACCTTTATATCGTTGATCACATATGATCGACTGACCACATCGTCGACCCGTTTCCACGAAATCAAATCTGCAGAACTTTTAAAATGTCAAATTAATGTCGAATTTTGACATTTCCGGCCGCGCCACACCTCCACACCACTGCTACCATGGGTCAAAAGGGGGCAAGATTTAGCCATTCGCATATGTGGTTTTCGTCGTTTGGAACGTTTGCACTTCGGTGTTCACAGAAGCAGGGTCGGCCTTTTTGAGATCGCCATTACGAAGGTAAACCGCAGGCTACCATAGCTTAAACTGACTGGAAGGACGAAGGACGAGGGTCCAGGAGGCCCTGGTGCTAGCAAATTCTGTTTTAGCTATACAGAAACAATCCAGGTTGTACTGCTTTTAAAATATATATACAGAGGACCAAGTTGCTGCTTCTAGAATACTTCTTGACTCCAACCCTTTCCAGATAATTACAGATAAAGCCAAGGCCCTTGTACAATAACCCTTAAACCTGCCTGTAATAGCCTTGTTGTGGTGGGTATAGCAAAACATAATAGCATGAGACATCCATTTGGATTTAGTCTGTTTTGACATAGGTTGTCCTTTCTTTCTACCTTCATAAGAAATGAATAACTTATTAGAATTACTGAAAGTTTTATTTCTGCCAAGATAAGATCTGAGTTGTCCGTGGACATCCATATGCAGGATCCTTTCTCAGTCACTTTTTAGGTTCTAGAAATAAGGCAGGGGGATGGGATAGCATGATGGATATTTCTTAAGGAAACCCTATCTTTGTGGAAAATGAGAATAAAGTTGACCCACCATAAGATCTTGCAAATCATTTATTCTTCTTGCTGAAATCAGAGCAATCAGCATAACTGTTTCCAATGTTAACAACCTCAAATCAGCCAGATGAACTGGTTTAAATGATGCAAGAGTTAATTTTTTCAAGATAAAAGTTAAGATCCCAAGAAGGAACCAACAGTTTTCTATGAGACTTGCTATGCAACACCCCTTTAAAAAAAAATTTCATATGGTATTGCAATGAAAGAGGGAGATCAATGGGAAGCCATGCTGACATGGCTGACAAGTGTACCTTGATGGGTGAGTAGGAAAGGCCAGCAGATAACTTGCAGAAATAATGTAGAACCAGAAAAGCACTGGCCTTAAAAGGGTGCTGATTCTTGTTATGAAACCAATTAGAAAATCTTTTCCATTTGCTGGTATATGACTTCGTAGTACAAGGTTTTCTTCTTTCCTTTAATATCTGCTGCACATCCTCAGAAAATAACAGGTATTAAGAGACTGTCATGCAGGCAGTTAGTTATAGTTGCAGTTGTTTCAAGCTGGGATGTCTCAAACATACCCTGTCATGAGTAAGGAAGTCCAGTATTTGAGGAAACTTGTTGAAATTGCCATTGGCCATTTCCAAAAGAAGGGAGAAAGTATAGCTGTGTAAATAAATTTACCATAACAGTAGATGTTCAGATGATCACTGATGCAGCAGCATAAGCTATATGGGTTATATCCTGCATAGGATATAGCAGCCAGCCAGGTTTGAAAGTTTCAGGGAACGCCATGTGCCCAAATCATTAGTCAACTCAAACTGAGCTGAACAAAAAGTAAGGTTTGTGCAACAAGCTCTTCTGTATTTTCTTGCCAACAGAGAGAGAGAGAGAGAGAGAGGGAAGTTAAGCCCAGACACGACATTGCTAGGAAAAGAAAAACATTCATGTCCATAGTCTGGCATAAAACAGATACAAAAACAATGGGATGGGGAGGGAGTGGCTACTGCAGCAGTGACCATTTGAACATCTACTGTTATGGTAATGTTCATCATTATGATCACTACTGCAGTAGACTAAACTATATGGGTAGATTACCATAGCTTAAAATAACTGGGTGGTGGAAGATGAAGGATCCAGGATTCCCTAGAGAACGGTCCTAACAAATCCTGTCCTAGACCTGGAGAAGGAATCTAGTTTATAGTGTTTTGAAAAGTATGCATAGAGGACCACATTCTGGAATGCTTCTAGAGCACAACCCTTTCCAAAAAGCCATAAATAAAGCAAAGGCCCTGGTACTGAGAGCCTTGAGTCTGCCTGGAATAGTTTTCTTGTGGCGGGAATAACAAAAGGTAATAGCCACAGACTATTGAATTTCTAAAAGATTTTTTTCTATTAAGATAGTACCTGAGTTGTATGTGGACATCCAATGTATGAAGTATCCTTTCTCCCTCATGTTTAGGTTCTGAAAAGAAAACAGGGAGATGGATAGACTGGCTTGAGGTAACCTCAGATAAAAGAAGGATTATTTTTGAAAGACACCCTAGCTATGTGGAAGGTGAGATATGTCTGACCCACCATAAGATCTGGCAATTCAGATACTCTTCTTGCAGGCATTACAGCAATGAATAAAACTGTTTTTCATGTTAACTCATTCACTCAAACGGAGCTCAGGAAGTTTGCACTGTAACTTCCAATGGAAGGAGCCTAAACCTTTTGACAAAATCAAATTATGTCTTCACATTTCAAATAAAT
This sequence comes from Protopterus annectens, assembly GCF_019279795.1. Lineage (NCBI taxonomy): Eukaryota > Metazoa > Chordata > Ceratodontiformes > Protopteridae > Protopterus > Protopterus annectens. The sequence goes on from NC_056739.1 coordinate 1,225,840,079, forward strand.
GTTCATATCTGTGGAACCATAGGGATTATGAAAGAAGTATAGATGGCAAACTCAGCACAAACTATTTTTATAGTGGTACTATTCTTTAGGTTCTAGGTATTAAACCAAATTTTATAAGTCACAGTAAACACAGTAACTATCACTTTTGTAATATTTTGTAAACAACGTACAATATTTCAGCAACCACTCAAGTTATGCACACATAATGTTAGCAGCATTTTATTCATCTGGCTGAGAGCTTTTATATGAGGCTAAGGAGTTCTGTTTGTGTTACTTGTTTGTTGAGATATTTAGAAAAATGTAAAAATTGTATCTGTATAAATTAATATCATAAAAACAACAGCTAATATCTATTTATCTGCAGTAGACACCGGTCAAATATTTATGCAGTCGAACTTGCTATTGTGTAAGCTTTAAGATTAAATCCTTTAAAACCTTGTACACAGCATGGTTTTGGATTATTGACACAAATATTTCCAAGCAATATTTGACACCTAGAGGCATCAGTAGGAGTGAACTGCAGATGCACCTGAAGGTGTCACTTGGATGTAATGAGTAACCTCAAGTCAGCCAGATGAACTGGTTCTGATGGAGTAAGTGTTAGCTTCTCGAACAGAAATTTAAGATCACAAGGTGGAAGCCACTGGTGTTCCAGGGTGGGGCTTCTTATGCAGAACCACTTTCAAAAACATTGTCACATGAAACTGCATTGAAAGAGAGGGATCTGTGGGCAGAAATGCTGAAATGGCTGACACACTAATTTTGATAGAGGAGTAAGACAGACCAGAAGGTAGTAACACACAAATACTGTAAAACTGGAGAAAAACCTAGCCTAGAATGTGTGCTGGTTCTAATTTGGCATCAACTAGATAACCTTTTTCATTTGCTAATATATGATTTTCTATTGGCATGTTTTCTTGCCTCCGTTCATACTTGCGGCACAGACTCAGAAAACAGGTGCCTAATACATGTAAAGACCCTATCATCCAGATGGTCAGTTCCAGTTGTTTGGGGTGAGGAAGTATCAAACACTCCAATCTTTTGTAAGTAAATCCAGTCTTTTAGGAAGCTTATGGTAATTACCTCTAGCCAATTCCAAAATATGGGAGACTATTATTGACCGTGCCAGAAGGAAGTCATTACAATGATCACTGAAGAGTCTTTCTGAACATTCAGAAGTACCCTGGATATTAGTGGAAAGGGTGTAAAAGCATATATGAAAATAAAAGGAATCTGTCTTCCAGGCCTTCTTCTATGGAGTCCTGGAACATAATTTAGTCAGCTGATTGTTTAGAGAAGAGGCAAAAAGATCTACCTGAGGAATTCCCCACAAGTGGATCACATCTTGGAAGACTACCTGATTCAATTTCCATTCATCAGGGTCTGCCCTGGTCCTGCTCAGTTTGTCTATCATACAATTTTGCTCTGATGGAATGTAAGATACTTGTAGAGTGAGACTGTGCTGTAAAGCTATGTTCCATGTTAACATGTTTTTTTCAAATATAGTCTTATTAACAATAAAAAAAACATGTTTACATTTTGATGGAAAACAAAGACAGATTGAATAATTTTCATTCACTCATTCCTCCTCAAACAAATGTTTGTAAAGTTTACTAAAATCTCGTAAAACTACAATGTCTTTATTTTCTTCACTATAACTTCTAACTAATGTGGTCTGTGGCAAAAATTCAGGTTTATTCATTTGCATGCTTTGTAATTTGATGCCTTTCCTGGATTCCAGAAGTTTAAGAATTAAAGCTTTGCAAATAAATAAAATAAATCCTAATAGTAATATTGTGATGGCACTCAACAAAGAATTTCAAAATACCTCCTCCCTCATAAGAAAACAAGATGGTTAACCATGCCTATTAAAAACTGTTAGCTTCTTTATCATGATGCACTTCAGCAACTTTTTGAATACTTTCTATGAATGGCCCCAGCATTATCAGGAGTAAACGAGCATCACTCCATTTTGATTATTGTGCATATACCCCTCTTCGAAGCAAGGCTGACGTCAAGTGCCATTCTGTTCTGCAGCACCACACTGCATGTGGCAGTCATTTCAAGAGTGATCAAATTTATTGATTCAAAAGTAGCATTGCTTAATATTTTTATAATCTTTACTGCCCCATAAGCAGGTATAACTCCTGCTCCAGATATAACAGTATCACCAAGATCCATATGCATTAGTCCTTTAAAAGAAGTATTTTGAACAGCATGATAAACCCAAGAAGCATCTGTTTTCCCAACTGGATTCAGAATGTCTTTTGTATTTCTCCTGCTATGAGCATTACAAATCTTTCCATCAGGTAAAGCGTCTGTATGTAATACAGATGGAATAACATGATGTATATACAGACGCTTTACCTGATGGAAAGATTTGTAATGCTCATAGCAGGAGAAATACAAAAGACATTCTGAGTCTGTTGGTAAGCACTATGCTTAGTCTCCACTGATGTAATAGTATTTATGTAATGCTGCCATACCCAACCCTTCAGTCCCATCACTAATTTTCCAAGTTAAATTGCAAATGCTGTTTCCAACAAAAAGTGTTCCATTTTTAAGGTAGCAAATATGTCATTTTACAGTCACTGACAACTGAAGTGGTATTACTGAAAAGGGGATCAAGTTATGTTCAGCTTTTCATTTTTAGTAAGAAAAAAATAATGTGAAATGCTGAATGGAATACTGTATCAGTCACTGATATTGCAATTAAAGGAATACCCCCATCGTGTTCATTAAGTATATGTGCACAAACCCAATAGTCCCTAACATTAAGAGTTTTAGCTAATTTGTATAAGGCAGCAGAAAAAGTATTGAATTTAGGATGCCAATCACGTGCACTTGGTTCAGTTCTGATCAAAGACCTGTTCATATTTTTAGTGATACTTTTATCTGTAATAATTAGAAGTTATGTACTTACCATAACTTGACATCTGTGTTGTCCATTTTCATTCTTCCTCACAAATGGGTCTAGTATCCAATCCCTGGATCCAACTCGGCTGCAGATACAAAACTTTGGATCCAAATCTTGAGCTCCTTCTTCTACCAATGCACCATCCATCTCCAACTTCTCAGATCGAGTTTGCTGCCTTACTGTTCACTATGTTATAAAGACAGAACAGACACAAGAAACAACTGAGGCTCAAACCAGGAACATGAGGGATCCAAAAATCCTTCTAGGAATGACAAGGCCAGGGGATGGTTGGGAGGGGAAGCTGAGGAAGAATGAAAATGGGCAACACAGATGCCAAGTTAGGGTAAGTACATAACTTCTAAATCTGATGATGTCCTTTTTATTCTTCCTCATGAATGGGTCAGAGTCTAAAGCTACATATCTCTTGGGAGGTCCTTAAGGAAGGATATGCTGGAGTACTGTCAAAATAAAGGAAGTGTTTCTGGAGACAATGTCTAATTAGTAATGTGTAACAAAGGTATGAGTCTTGGTCCAAGTGGCTGCAGCATAGATATCGACTCGATGGAAGTTCTAGAGGAAAAAGCAGATGGAGCAGCCATGGATCTAGTGGAATGAGCTCTAGGAGGTCGAAGCAATTCCAAACATTTTTTAGAATAAATCAAGGAAATACAATCAGTAATCCATTTGGCCAGAGTAATTTTGGAAACTGCCTAACCCAAATTGTTAGGGGAAACGGATAGAAACAGCTATCAGACTTCCTGTACTGCTTTGTTCTGTCAAGATAAAAATGTAACTGTCTGTGAACATCAAGAAGGTGAAGCATATATTTGCCTGTGTTAGTAAAATTCAGACAGAAATCTGGTAATTGAATGGACTGGTTAATGTCAGTCTCCATAGCCACTTTAGGCAGAAAAGACGGGTTGGTCCTTAGGGACACCCTGTCTTTGTGGAAAATAATATAAGGAGGTTTAGACAATAAGGCTTGGAGCTCAGAAATTCTTTTAGCTGAAGTTCTACCTAGTAATGAAAGATCAATTTCCAAGAGAGAAACTTCATATCTTGCTTGTCTGCCAGTTCAAAGGTTTTCTGAGTTAATCCCTGAAAGAGTATTGTCAGATCCCAAAGAGGGGAGGGATTCTTTATTGGAGGTCTGAGGATGAAAACTCCCTTCATGAAAGTTTTACATAACCTGGAACATGCCAGAGAGAATGAATTGTTTTCTGCATGGAAGATGGAAATGGCAGCCAACTGAAGTTTAACATTAGAAAAGTTTGCTCCTTCCATAAAAAGGGTAGCAAGATAAAGAAGGATGACCAAGGTAGGTGCTAAATAGAGGTCAATATTTTGTTTGGAAGTCAATATAGAGAACCGTTTCCATTTGCTTCTGTAGACTTTCTTGGTGGAGGCCTTCTGGGAGGCCAAGATAATGTCACGAACTGGGGAAGCGAGCCTGGACCGTCTATTACTAGAAATTGGGAAACCATGTGGTCAGCTTGAGGGCAGGGAGATTGGGATGTTGAATTCCTGATGGATGAGCTAGAAGATCCTGACCGGGTTTCAATATCCATGGAGGATATTGTACCAGACTACTGACATGTTGTCTGTGTGGACTCTCCCCCTCCCTCCCTGTAAAAATAGGCATTCCCCATAGATCTATACTGGGTCCATTGCTATTTATTTTTTCACCAAACTACTCTATACTTCTTGCTCTCAGTCATCTCTTGTACAATATGCAGATGATTCCACTGTGATCACTATCTTTGACTCTCCCTCTGGTCTCATCTCTACTACCCAGACAGCCTTTACATCAGTGGAAATCTGCCTCACCAATAACCAACTAATCCTGAATCTCAAAAAAACTAAACTCTTACTCTTTCTTCCAAAAACTCTTAACCATCTCAAATCTTCTTTCACTATACTGTCAATAATACTCCAACTGTAGCCGAAACTAGCACCAAACTCTTAGGCATCAACATGGACGATCAACTTAAATATGACTTGCACATCAACAACTGTATCAAAAAGACCGATCAGAAACTAGGCCTTCTGTACAGAAACAGAACGTTTCTCACCCCTAATGCTAAAGTAACCCTATCCCATACCTATCTACTACCCAGTCTCTTATATGATTCTCAAATACTCACTAACCTTAATGCCACCCTCCTAGCAAAACTTAACTCAACCTACAACAAGGTAGCCAAATTCTCTGCTCAACATACTTATAAAACCCATCACTTTGTCTCACTAAAACACCTAAACTGGCTGGAACTACCTAACCTGCTTCTTCTCTATCAGCTTCAGATTATACATTCTATACTATACCAGCATTCCTATTGTCATAACATAACCTCATTTATATGCCACTATTCTCCAACTAGAAAACTCAGCAGCTCAGACCAAGACCTATTACTTATCGATAAACATAGAACTAAAAATGGACGCAACTTATATAGCTACCATCCTACCATCACTTGGAACAAGCTTCCACTACAAGTTTGATTACTAAATTAATCAAAACAATTCAAAGCAGCTGCTAAGGACTCTCTGGTCCTGCCTCTGTACTCACCCATCATAAACTGTCCCTCCATTCCTGAACCACTCTCTAAAGGACCACTAACCTTAACTCTTATCTTCCACTTGTTTATGGTTTATATCACATCTCCCCATGGCCTTGTCATCCCCCCTCTTCCAAACCTGATTTCCTAAGCCTCAGCCTTTTTCCCTTCCTATATATCCAAGCAAACCACTGCCTGACATTTTACTAAAACCCTTATTGTACTAACACAACAAGATATACTGTATAAGTCTCATCTACATGCCTGACTTTTAATGATGACTTATAAACATTTGCTTGCTTGTTATTAATGTTGTTAACACTTGTTAAATAATTGACTCTGTCATCCTTTTTGGAACATATGCTACTGATATTCTTTATATTGATTTGTATAATGCTTTTTTGGGGCTTTTCTCGTCGAACCTCCATTGAAAAAGGACTACTCCTGGTCAACAGCTGTAAAATAAATGAATAAATAAATAAATAAATAAATAAATACATACATATTTCAAGCGAGACCAGAGGAAGGGGAACCATACCTGACAAGGCCAGAAGGGGGCAATGAAGATGACTGAGCTCTTCAGACTGCTTGATTTCTGAAGGAACTTCAGAATCACAGGAAGAGGGGTTAGGCATAGTAGTGACTCAGGGGCCAATTGTGAAACACAGCATCCCTCTGTGACTTGCCCAGAGAGGGATCAGAGCAAAGTACTTGCTGCATTTATTGTTGAAGAGAGAGGCAAATAGGTTGCAGCAAGGCTGGCCTCAATGACTGAAGATCATATTCACTAATGTTTGATTGAGGGACCACTTGTGAGGAATCAGAATGAACCTTCTGAGTCTGTCTGTCAGTGCGCTGGTTTTCCCTGGTAAGTGCATTGAAAGAGAACAGTCTGAAAAGATCGTCCATTCCTAGTCCCTTATGGCCTCTCTGCACAATGGGTAGGAAGGGGTCCCTCTTTGTTTGTTGATGTATCAGACTATTGAAATGTGTGTGTGGACTGCAATGGTCCCTACAAGGAGAATGTCCTGAAAGACTTGCAGTGATAGGAGGATTGCTTTCATCTCTAAGACACTGATATGCAACCTGGTCTCCTTAGACCATCCTTACCATAAAATATCCCACCCCAATGGGAAGCATCTGTGGTCACATTGGCTTTTTGGATAGGAAGAGAGAATTCAGAAAGAATTCACCTGACTGGATCCAACAGTAAACATGATGTTTGCAAATTGGCGTAAGTTTTATGGGAAAAGACACAGGCTGGTAAAGAATGGTCCACTGAACCACCAGTGTCCACTGAAGGATTTGCATAAAATGTAATGCTAGAGGAATTAGAAGAATGGCAGCTGGAGTTGACCCAAGAGCTTGTAATACTAGTTTTGCTGAAGGGGACAGATGAGACAGTAAGTTCCACACCTGATTTCTCAATTAAGTGATGTGCTGAAGAGGTAGTAATGCTACTTGAGTCATAGTATCTAGTTGAGTTCCTTTAAATTCCAGAGTCTGTACAGGAGTTATCTTTGATTTGGCAAGGTTTATTGTAATGCCTAGGGAGTTGGAGATCTGAAACAAATAATCCCTGGCTTGTAGAAGTTGATGCCTGGTTGGTGCGATGAGGAACCAATCATCAAGATAGGAAAGCACCTGGAATCCTTTGAGTCTCACATGAGCTTCCATGACTGCAATGCATTTGGTGAACACCCTGGGGGCTATGATGAGTCCAAAAGGCAGTGCTCTGAATTGGTAGGGAATGGTTCCCATCCAAAATGTGTCTTCTGGAGTGCATGTCTATTTTCATGTGATAGTACACATCTTATAGATCTACAAAGCACATCCAATCATCCTTGTGTAGAAGAGGCAAGATGGACTGAACTGTAACCATTTGGAACTTTGACTTCTTTACATACTGATTTAAATTGCTTAGATCAATAATTGGTCTCAGGTCCCTTGTTTTCTTTGGCACTGAAAAGAAGTGGGACTAAGTTCTGAATCCTATCTGTTCAGGTGACCTCTTGGATAAATCTTTTCTGTTGCAGCTTTTGAATTTCTTGGACTGCATACTCACTTTGACTGGGTGGAATGTCCTAGAGTTTCTTCTTTTGGACAGGAGGTGGAATGGAAAAGGGTATGCAGTAACCTCTGGATATGATGTTTAGCATCCATGTATTTTTGTGATATTCGTTCAGGTTTTGAAGTGCAAGGCAAAATGACCCAGACTGCCTCCAGAGATGCAATGTTTCAGGAGCACTGAAGAAGTCTCTGAAGCCCTGGTTTTGTGGACCCCTTCTGCCCCTGAGGTGACGTCTGCCACTGAAACCTTCTCCTCTGCCTCTGGAGGAATTATCCCCACACAATTCCTGAAAAGGTCCTTGAGACTTTCAGAACCACTTTTTTCACCACCTTATTAGTTCCTAGAGAATGACTGTTGAGGGGTAGAAAACAGCAGCAGCAGACAGGGTCTTTCCCTTCTGCTCACTGTGGGTGAGCATGTCTTTCACTGTTGACCCAAAAAGGAAGAGCCATCAAAGGGGGTGTCACGAAGGACATACTGCCAGCCCAGCTAAGTGATTATATGTCATTTCTGAATATCAGCATAATTCATGTAAGATGCTTGTGTTACAAATGTATTAAAACTGTATGCTATGTGTATATCAAACTAGGTTTGTACAGGCATGCGTATTAAAAAGGTATTTTCTAAAGTGCTTGTGCTTAAAATGTAACCACAGCATGCCCTACTGGAAAAGAACAGAAATATACATGCACTGTTGTAACTGTTTAGATGTACACATTTTAACAGTGGAAACTGGAATACATGAGGTTAACTTAAAAAAAAAAAAAAAACTGAAATTAAATTACTTTATGGCTAGGCCATAGAAAGGTGTTATCTTTCAGTTTCAATGCAGCAAGAGACACAATGCCTGTACTAGAGAAATGTTCTGTATTGTCTTTAAATGTGGATTAATGTAAATTGTTTTATGACTTCCACCATTTTCCAAAGACCTAAGGAAAAGCCCTGGTCTACGTATTTTTACAGGTAGATGATAAATGATACCAGCTGCCATCAATATATAGTTTTGGGGCCTGGTAATTAGGAGTAAGAGGACAAGCAATGATCTAATTCTGCAAGTTATCCCAGCAGTACTATTTGAGATATTAATTTAAGAAGTCTCTTAGAGAGAGACAGCATTCTGTATTCTGTCTTTCACCTGACAACAACTAGACAAGATCCATTCACCACACCTCTGCCTTGCTCTGAGTAAGTAAGTATAAGGAACAGTATAATTTTCTTAGATACAGTCAGGAATATAGCAAAGCTTAATTTAGATGTTTTTCTTTATTTGAGACTGTCCTGCAATGTTGTTTTAAATATTTCCTGTGATTTTGAACTCTGATGTCACTGTAAATATATATACTGAGTATTTTCTTGGTATTTTATTATTTACTATTAAATATATTTAAACATTTCATTGAGGCTGAGCTGTGTAGAGATATTTAAGTTCTGAGAGTACTTGCATATTTATTTGGTGACACTGTGGGTCACTCCTAATAGCCTAGCTCTTGGTCAAACTACCATTTGTATTAATAGCAACATTACACAGCATGATTGGACACCCTTTGTTGAGGGCCTTAAAGTAGCTGATAAGGGGTTCTGTTGGCAGTGATAACTACCTTATAGTCTGGGCAAAAGAAGGCATAGCTAGTAAACCTGTGCCAGCCTTTCCCAGGGGTGTGTGTGTGTGTGTGTGTGTGTGTGTGTGTGTGTGTGTGTGTGTGTGTGTGTGTGTGTGTGTATAAAACAAATCTCTAAAAGTGTGTGTGTCAGCTACCTGGGCAGGGACACGAAGCACTGGTTGGACAGAGAAAGTGTTGGAAGACTTGGCTTGGAACCCTGGCTAAGGACTCAACTCTATAGCTGTGCCACTGTAAATCTGGAGAAAGACAGAGAAACCAGCCCCAGACTGAGTGTGGTCTCTGTGTGTTCTTAATGGAAATTGCACTTGATGCAGAGAGCTGCATCTGGAAATACTGTGTGTGTACTTTGTCATCCTCCCAGTGTACGTCTCCCACTGGTGCAAGTGGTATGGCTTGAGGCTCCTTGATTAGTGGTTCAGTGGTGGGGTGTCACAGGGGGCAGTTACAAAAGATGCCTTGAAGGGTTCCACAAAGTCGCACAGCCTCATCCAGGTATGTCTCCTCATGGCTATGCCTGAACCAGCTGCCCATGAGGCACCCTCTGTTGTATGGCAGATCAGCCTCATAGATGAATTGGCAACAGACGAAAGAGTAGCCAAGTGGGGAGAAACCTTCTTGAGATTCTCCTCAGACATGGACTCAGAGGGAGAGTTTGAAAGCTCCTTGATCATATTTCTCTGTAAGTGAGTAAAATGTGCCAGGTAATTTAATGACCTCAGAGCGAATGTGGCTGAGGTGTATATGCACTTTCTAAATCTGTCCATTGCTCTGGATTCCCTCTTCTGTGGATGGACAGAGGAGCTTTGCTCGGCTAGCTCCTTCTTAGTGGCTGCTGCCGCAACTATGGCATCAGCGGGGACACCCTTGCTCCAATGTGGTTTGTATGAAGGAGGAACTAAAAATGTATCCAGGTGCTTAGGGATGGGATCAACAGTATCCCGTTTCTTCCAAGACTGGCGGGAAACTAGATCAAGAAGTTGATCCGCCGGGACATAGATGGGCCAGCCCCGAAAGCCTCCAAGAACACAGATTCCTCAGAAGAAGAAGCTTGGAAAAAACAGTAGCCCTTCTGTTTAAGGATTTCTAGGATTCCCCAAAGGAGGCATCATCAGGCAGTGGTTGGGGGAATCCTTCTCCCTCATCAAAACTGGTGTCCTCTGTGAGAGACTCCATAGGGGAGTCTATGTGCCTGCTCTTGCATGTTTTCTTGTGGGGTATGTCTTCTGTGGGGTGCTTGGGGAAGGTGTTGGAAGATGAAGGGATCCCTTTGGAGAATCAGTTTGGAGGTTTCCCAGAGTTGGATGATCTTGAGGAGCAGGAATGATGGGTTCAGAGCTTGGACTCAATGAGGGCAAGGAATAGGATCCCAGCTATGAGAGGACAGCTCTCTATGCAAAGAGAAGGCACTTTCTACTACCTGAAAAGCTGACATACCTGGGGATACTGCTCCCCCCTCATTGGCACTGAGACAGCCAAGGACAAGAGTTTGGGGCCAACCCCAGATTTGAGCTCTCCAGAGAGAATTTGACCTGAGCTGTCAAGAGCCAAGGTACCAAGGGGGATGGATGGATATGAAATTATATAAGATCTGAACCCAACCCCTTGGAACAGGAGCTGAATTCCTGGATCTGAGACCTGCTTTGATCAGACAGTACTGGAGCAGCACTGGTCAGATAAACGGGTGGAGTCAAGGAAGGAAGCCTAGCCCAATGCGATGCCAGCTCTCTCTGGGATCTTGAATCCTGAGCTTCCATGACTACAGGTCTGACTAAAGAAGGAGACGATATTGGTTGGATAGGTGCACTCACATATCCGAGAGGGGACAGAGTTGGGAGGACCCCCATCTGGATCTAAGCCCTAAGAAATCTATACATCATCCTGTCTATATCTGCCACTGTCAAGCCCCTTTAAGGCCTGGATGAAGCTGAGGAAGCAGGCCTAGACAGTTTCTTTGGGGTATGAAACAGTTGTGTTGGCGGACCAAGAGAAACTGGCATTAAAACAAACTCCAGCTACTGGATCCTAGCTGTCAGATCCAATGGTCTGGCATCCATGTAGGATGAAGATGGTACTGGAGAGCTGGTGACAGTAATCATTGCTATTGGATCTGAAGAGGCCTGTGGATCCGAGATAGGTGTCATGATCTTCAGATCCAAAGGGGTTGGATCTGAAGTTTTACTGTGTTTCTCAGAAGCCTCCAACAAGGCCCTCAGAGACTTCTGGAGGGTTCTTTTCATAGAATCTGTGGAGCCTTGAGAAGTTTTAGAGGGGGGGGGGGGTTGAAACCCAGAAGTAGAAGAAGCTGGAAGCAAGTCTTTCAGAAAAAGTTCATTGCACTGATTGAAAAGTTTCCTGGGGTTAAATGTGGCATATATCTCACAGGTGGATTTGAGATGATCAGGCCCCAGGCAGTAGACTCACTTCTTGTGGGCATCAGTATTGGGGATCTTGTGCCTACAAGAAGAGGCATTTCTTAAAGTTGATGGATTTCTCAGACATAATTATAACTATAACTACTAGATAAAACTGTATCAAGAGCAGACAGATTTTAAAGATTAAAGGGGTATGAGCTACATGCTCTGAATAACCAGTACTCTCACACTAAAGAAGTTATACAAAGTAGGGCAGTGTAAACCCTGTTAACACTCTATACTTTAACATACAAAATATTTTGTATGTAATATTTTAATCTAGAAAAGTGAAAAAGGCAAATACAGAGAGGACAAAAGGGCACAAGAGGCAACAATAACAGTTGGGAGATGGGAAAAAATAAACCCTAATGCCAATGACTACCTAAAGACAATAAGGAGGAGGAAGAGAGAAGGAAATAGAAATTATGAAATTTAATCATAAAACTATTGAAGTTTAACATGAAAATACTAAGAAAAGTAACTCTCACTGCTCGAGATCCAGAATCGTGTCCTGTAGCAATGGCAGGAAACGAGATCTGAGGAGTTGGTGATGGAATAGTGCATTATGGGTATGCCTCTCAATCTCTTAGAGGAAGAAATCTGGGCAAAGTCATGAATAAAGGTGGGACAAAGACCCAAAAAAGGGACAATTCTTAAATATTTCTCTTAAAAGACTTAGAAAGTTGATAGAATAACAGGTTTTGCATTAGCATGAATTTTCTGAAGGATATGAAGTCTGAAACTCCAATGTCTGTCATTATTTTCTAACATCAGTTTTGAACTGTTTCCAACTAATTTTCCAGAAAACCACAATTTATGAAAAACAAACCAAAAATATGAAGCAAAAATCTCAACATTCTGCAAAAATCTGTACAGTTGAGAGGTATGATTATGGGTAGAGGGAGAAGCCCGAGATTTGTATCCAAAGTCTTGTATATGCATCCGAGTCAGATCCGGGGATCACATCTTAGACCCATTTATGAGGAAGAATGAAAAGGACATCATCAGATAAAATTATTCAGTACTTACAGTTCCAATGCAGATTCTGCTGATAGGGATGACTGCAATTAGGGATACAGACAACAGGCAAGAGGGAGCTGGAATTTATTGGAGAAAACTAGCAAAGGGACCAAGGTACTGGAGCAAATAACTAGAGAGGGAAAGGTAACATAATGGGAAGACGCATTTGTTTAGACTGCAGGTTAGAGATTATCAAGAACTGATATCAGAGTATAGGCAAAGAGAAAGAAATAAGGGAGTGCAAAACAAAAGACCAGCACTGGTTGAGATTTTAGTAGAATATAGAATAGAAATAAGAAGTTATGTACTCACCATAATGTTCCATGTTTGCTGCCCATCTCGCCTTCATCCTATGCTGGTTGGGTTCAGAACCAAGCATCGGTTCCGACTCAGCTTAATTCAAAAGCTCGAGAGCTTCCACTGGCTCAAAGCTATACCCTATCCCATGATGCTCAGGGAAAATGACCCAGATTTTGTTTGCAAGCGAAACCATGATTATTTACCTATGATTAAACCACTATGTCTAGACAAGACTCAGAAGAGAATCAGAGACTCCATAAATCCAATCATAATAAGAAAATGCCCGCCCAATCCTCCACAAGGGAAGGCAGGGGAAGAAAGGTGGAACGCAAGAATGAAGGCGAGATGGACAACAAACATGGAACATTATGGTGAGTACATAACTTCTTAATGTTATGTTGCCCTATCTCACCTTCATTCTATTCTGGTTGGGACAGCATCCCTAGCACCTTCTTTCTTGGGTGGCTCAAGAGAAAATACTCTTCAGAACAGTGGACCTAAAGGAGGCCCTGTTCCTGCAGGCCAAATCTACTTTGTAATGAGTGATAAAGGTATGAGGCTTTACCCATGTTGCTGCTGCACAAATGGAATTAATTGGAAGCCTGGCCTGGAAGGCAGAAGAAGTTGCAATAGCACTTGTCAAATGGCCCTTCACTTTGACTGGTAGCTGTCTCTTTTGGGAACTGTATGTGTAGGAGATAAATTCTGTGAGCCATTTAGAGTGTGTGACCTTTGACAATGGAAATCCTTTCTTTCTTTCTGAAAAGGACACAAAAAGCTGGTCTGACTTTCTGAAATCTTTAGTTCTATGCATGTAGAAATGCAGTTGCCTCTGTACGTCCAACTGGTGCAATCTATATTCTGCCCTGTTGCCATAATTTGGGAAAAAACTGGTAAGTCAATAGATTGATTTAGGTTGGTCTCTGAGCACACTTTTGGTAGAAAGGAAGGTTGGTCCATAAGGAGACTCTATCTTTATGAACAATTATGTATAGAGGACATATACATAAAGCTTGGAGTTCAGACACTCGCCTGGCCAAGGTGATGGCCACCAATAATGCTGTCTTCCAAGACAAAAACTTTATGTCACATGATGATGCAGATTCAAAGGGAGGTAGAATTAAACAGGACAGAACAAAATTTATGTCCATGGAGCTGGAGGTTCTTTCACTGGAGGCCTTAGTAAGAAGGTACCTTTTAGAATGGCTTTACAGAGTCTGTGGGACATGATTTCTTAGTCCCATTTCCCCAATATGAAAGCTTGATATAGCGGCTAACTGCACTCTAATTGTAGCCGCTGCCACACCCTCATTACAAAGTTTAGTGAGAAAGTCTAACACTGCTGTGATGGGGGCTGTAAAGGGATTTATGTTGTTTTTGGAAGCCCAGTGTGAAAATCTTTTCCATTTACTAGAGTATAATTTTCTAGTTGATGCCTTGCAAGAGGAAATCAATATATGTCTAACTGCAGGAGAGATGTCATGGAGCCTGGCTATTTGTGGAACTCGAGCAGCCAAGCTGTCACTTTTAAGATTTGTATGGATGGATGGAACGTCTGCGACGAATGAGTCAGAAGGTCTGGAACTGGGTCCAGAATCCACGGTTCCTCCTGGAGCTGGAGCCACAGAAAGGGAAACCATATTTGCCGAGGCCAGTATGGTACAATGAGAATCACTTTGATTTTCAACGTGTTGGCTTACTGAAGAACCTTTGGTATCAGGGGAAATGGAGGGAAGGCATAAAGGAGTCCTGGGGCCAATCATGAACGAGCGCATCCCTTGGTGACTGCCCTGGAGGGGGAATCAGGGCAAAGTAGTTGCTGCATTTGGAATTCAAGGACGTGGCAAAAAGGTAACAGCAGGGCTGTCCCCATTGGTGGAAAATCTCTTCCGCAACCTCTTGTTTTAGGGACCATTTGTGAGGCATCAGAATAGCTCTGCTGAGTTTATCCACTATCACGCTGGATTTCCCTGGGATGTGCATTCCTATCAGAAAATGTTGAGAAGAGACTACCCATTGCCATACTCTTTGTGCCTCCCGACACAGGGGGTAGGATTTGGTTCCTCCTTGTTGTTTATGTACCACACTACTAATATGTTGTCTGTCTGAATTGCAATTGTTCTTTTCAGGAGACAGTCTTGGAATGCTTGCAATGTGAAGAGCACCACTCTCATCTCTAGGACATTGATATGCAAGTGGTTCTCGTGTTTCTGCTAGATGTCCTGGACAGTCTTTCCCAGATAATGCCCCCTCCTGCCCTGTCTGAGAAGCATCTGTGGTCATTGTGGCTACTTGTTGTAGTTAGACAAATGGTCGGCCTATAGTCAATTGAGTCGAATGAAGCCACCAGCGTAGGTCCTTTTTCCAGGATTCTGTGATGATGATCTTGTGTGACAGTGGTAGATCTTGCATGGACCACTGGGAAAAGAGCAGCCATTGAAGAACTCTCATGTGTAAATGCGCTAGAGGTACCAAAATAATTGCAGCCACCATGGTGCCCAGAACCTGCAAGACAGTTTTTGCCTGAGCTTTCCTTTTGCACAAAAGATTCTCAAATTGGTGGCGAAAAGACTGAATCTTCTCGGGAGTATGTTTGGCCAACATGTTTCTTGAGTCTAATTCTGCACCTAAGAATATAAGATTCTGCGATGGCAACAAGGTAGATTTTTTGAAGTTTACTGTAATGCCTAGTTAGGAACACAAGAGAATGGTTTCATCCCTTGCTTTTATTAGTAGGTGCTTGGTGGTGGCAGTTAGGAGCCAGTCATCTAGGTATGGAAACGCACAGAATCCTAGATGCCTCTAGTGAACCATAACTACTGCCATTTATTTGATGAACACTCCTGGGGGTGTAGTGAGACCAAAGAGCAGAGTTCGAAACTGGTAGTGACTGGCTCCCAGCCAAAAGCGCAAATGTCTCCTGGATTGCCTGTCCATTTTTATATGGTAGTATACATCCTGGAGATCTATCGAGCACATCCAATCGTCTTTCCCCAGAAAGGGGAGTATCGACTGCAGTGTCACCATCCGGAAATTTGACTTCTTGACAGACTTGTTTAGTCTGCTAAGATCCAGAATGGGCCTCCAGTTCTCTGTCTTCTTTGGAACTAAAAAAAACTTGAGTAAGTTCTGGATCCAATCTGGTCTGCGGGGGACATTTTGGATGACTCTTTTTTCTAGCAACTTCTGTACCTCTAAAGTTGCATAATCCCTTTGACTGGGTGGAACATCTGGGACGGATTGTTTTTCTGATGGGGAGAGGAAAAGGGTATGTAATAACCTCTGGATATAATCATCTGCACCCATTTGTCTTGTGCAATTTCAAGCCAGGGGTTCAGATACAATGAGAAGCAACCCCCAACTGCCACCAGAGACGGACAGATGGGCTTCCTCTCAGGAGCGCTGAAAGGGTTTTCCAAGGAAGGAGTCCCTGACCCCCTGGTTTTGTAGACCCCCTCTGCTGTGAGGTCAATGTCTTCCATTGTTACTTCCCCCTCTGCCCCTATGGGAAGAATCACCATGTGCATAAGGAAAGGCTCTTTGGGACATGCGGAACCACATCTTTCCCTCCTTCTAACCTTTGGGATAAGGTCTAGTTGTTGTTTCTTTCAGTTTTTCCTGGTTAGGGGTCACCACAGTGGAACTCCAGTCCGCTAATGATTGGCAGTTGATTTTTACATGCCGAGTTGCCAGCCCTGACACACAACCTTCAATGAAGGTACGCCCATTCACACATGTCTCCACACAGAAGACGCTCTAGCTGAGAATCGAACGGGGCAACGTCTTGCTGTGAGGCAACAACGCTACAGCAGCACCACCACCGCTTACTACTGGGATAAGGTCTAGTGGGAAGGGAAAAACAGACTCCCATGGCATATAGAATCTTTCCGTCCTGTTCACACCTGGTCAAGGTCTCTTTAACTTTGAGCCCAAACAAGGACGAGCCATCAAAAGGGGTGTTAATGAAGGAAGACTTACAGGGTTCAGCAAAATTACATAAGTGTGACCAGGCATGACTCCTTAAGGAGATGCCTGTACCCGCTGCCCTGCTCGCTCCATTGGCTGCTTAAGAAATCAGTCTTATAGAGCAGTTTGCCATGGAGTTTAAGGTGGAGAGCTGTGAGGAAACCTTATCTGAACCCCCTGTAGCTACAGTACCTTGAAGGGTATCTCCTAGCTCTTTTAGGAGATCCCTCTGTAGTCTCATAAAATGGGTCAGGTAATTCAGCATTCTAAGAGTAAATGCTGCTGAAGAAAAAAATAAGCTAACCATATCTGTCCATCATTGGAGAATCTTTGTTTGGGGGATGAACAGATGAGGAAGTCTCCAACAATTCCTTCTTTGTGGACATCCTTGCTGAGAAAATCTTTTTCTGTAGGTGCTGTAATGAATTTGTTTGGCCTCTTTGGAACAGACTCCACTGAATCCGGAGAGCCCACACTTTCCAACTAATTATATTCATCAACTGATCAAAAGGCGGCATCACCCAAGAGGTGGAGGGGCGAAACCCAAAAGCTCCCAGGTACACTGACTCATCCTCAGAAGGACTGGTGGGTTTCCAGCCACCCGTCTGCTTAAGAATCTCCAGGATGTCTGCAAAGGAGACATCTTCAGAGGGAGGAGGACCGTGGGGACCCTTCTGACTCATCTGGATTGGTGTCTGAGGTGATAGACTCTTCCGGGGAGTCTATGTGCTTCCTCTTGCACAATCTCTTCCGAGGAACCTCCTCAGAGGGGCACTCTGGGGAAGTTTTGGAAGAGATAGTTTCACCCACAGGGTCTTCCTGGGGTTTAGGGTCTCTGTGCTTGGGGGGGAGTGATGGTGCTGAGACCAACACAGGGGCTTCTGGGGGAAGAGTACTTGAACCAGAGAGGGGAACAGTCTGAGATGACAGCACTCTCTCCATCAGTTCAAAAGCCCCCTCACTCTGCTCTGAGGAGGTCCCCAGCTCCAAAGAACTGGGAGACTGAGCCCGCAGCAAAGAGGCTGGCTCTGAAGTCGATGTAGGAGCCAAGCTCAACTATGCCGAAGCCCTGAGGGGTACAATCGGTTCGGACAGCTGTCCGATCTGACACACCTCCCCAGACCAGACGGGACAGCATCGGCTTCTAGACTCCTCGAATTCCGATGGAACCGAGGAAGTCAGAGCAGATGTCAGAACCAATAATATTGTTGGAGGTCTTAGTGCTGACATTTCCACTGTGATCGGGTCCAAGTGCTCTGGCTCCGAAACCCCAGGTCTGGTCGGAGGAGGAACCCAAAAGAGAGAAGAGGTCTTTGCACTGGTTCCTTCTGGGTCGGAGTCGACAGAATTTTTGCCAGTGCTGGTGTCCTAAGGAGTCTCCTCACCACTCACTCCACATCATTATCTGATAAACTTCTGGAGGATTGGGAAGATATGGATGGAAACCTTGCCCTTTGTAAGATTGGAGATTTTAGAATCGGAGTAACCGGCTCCAATACCGGGGAATGGCTCCAAAATTGATAATCAGTTGGCTCTGGAACTGCAATCGGAGTCGATGTGGGAGACTTTTCGGAACCAAGAGCCCTTGGTTCTGAGTCAGACTGAATTAACATTTTTTTTAGGTGGCTCCAAAGATGGAGCCAAGATCGAAGATTTTCTGCCCAACTTCTCCGATTTAGATGAAGAAGAAGAAGGGGGTTTGTCAGGTTTAGATTTAGAGCTTTGAGTCCTTTCTAGAGCTTCTGTAAAAGGAGTTTTCAATAAGCCTTTTACAAACAATTTGTTCCTGAGCTCCAGCAACACCCTGAAGCTAAATGCATAACAAAAGGAGCAGGATTCTTGTAGGTGGAGGCCACACAGCAAGTAAACACAACTGATGTGCCTGTCTGTCAGGGACATTTTTTGCTTGCATTTATCACACTTTTTGAAACCAGACGATTTTGGTTCCTTAGAATCCTTAGACATATTGAAGCTATACATAAAATAACTCTTAAGAAGTAGCTTATTAAGAGCCATTTAGCACCCAGAAGACTAACACAAAGTTTAACAATATATAATCAAGATTGATAAGCTACAGAGAACACTAACTCGTTAATCAAAAAGGAACTTTAACAATACTATATATATATATATAAATATATATATATATATATATATTTATGTGTATATATATATATATATATATATATATATGTATATATATATATATATATATATATATATATATATATATATATATATATATATATATATACACACATGCACACACACACACACACACACACTTTTCTTTTTCTTTTTTTTTTTTTTAATAAGGGGAAGAAGTCCTCTAATTTAAATGGACTTCCACTAGAAACAACAAGGGAGCAGTCCTCTAACTTAAACGGACTCCCTCAACAAACAACAATGGGAAAGAACGGGAAAGGGAAGGGGGCAGCTCTCTAAGTTAAATGGGCCACTGGAAGCCCTCTAACTAGCTACCTTCTAAGGATACAACAAGCTTGGTAGGGATATGTTTAAATTACAATAATACAAACAGGCCTAACGACACAAACAGAAAAAAAAAAAAACAGCCAAGTAGTGAATTAATAATCCTCCTAGGCACTAACTGTAAAAATGTTAAGAAATAACTCTAAAAAGGTGGAAAAAGAAGAAATATAAATAAGAAAATTTTCACTTAGCCAGGATAGTAACAGAGATGAATCAACTGTAACTGGGATCTTTAGAAAAAGGTAGGAGCAAATTACATAGGAAAAAAATGGGAATTGTGAGAACACTATATACAGGAGAGGAATGAGGTTTAAAAGCAGGCAGGATTTGATGAGCTATGTAATGTCTGACTGACAATGATTGGGTAGATTATAAGTGATGTATAATGTTTGCAACTAAAACTATGTCAATATGGTTTGTGATGTATAAAGCTTGCAACTAAGATTATGTCAATATTGTTTATATAAATGAATGATTGCCTGTGTCATAAGTGATATTTTAATAAAGGTATTCCTTGTTAAAAAAAAAGTATTTACAGTTTTGATGGTTGCAGACGACGCTGTACTCACAGTTCCAGATGACAAAAGTAGACAAAATAAAACTGATAAAAATCAAAGTAGCTGTTCTGATAATAGGTCCATACAAAAATTGAGCATGTTGGGGGTAAAGAGGGATTTAAGAAAATGTAAACACTGATGCTGGATTGTTCATTTATAGTTTGTATACAGTCGATCTTGAAATAAACTCCAACCTTAACTGTTGGTTGTGTACAGTTTCACAAACTATTTTTGGTTGCTTGATACAGTATCTGGTTCATTGTCCAAAAAGAATAAAGAGAATTATTGATGTCTGTTTCAGAATCAGGAAAAAATAATGTTGATGCTGATGAAGAAAGAGTCACTAAGTCTTATCTCTGACCAAGATGATGTTATGGAGTCACTCAGTTTCACTTTCAGATTTGTTTTGAATGGCAAACATTCTCTTTCACTTCCAGATTTGATCCAGATGGCAGAATGAAAAAGTCTTTAATCTTCACTTCCAGATGCAATGGTGTCCCTAGTGTTTCATCTAGTACAAATTGCAATAGGTTCTGCCATTTCACGATGGATGATCTTGACAGCATCTTAAATGTGCTCATCATGAGGGAGGGTCTTTTTGACATATGACACATGGCTCCAGTTGGGCATTCCTTCACATCAGATGGCAGTAGTGGTTGTTAGCAAAACCAAGTAGGCCCCTTTCCATCTGGGGCATAAAGCATGTTTTTCAGAGGAAAATTTAATGTAGACAAACTCTCCTGGTTGTAGGGCATGAAGATCATTCACTGTAGGCTACCTCAGAGCCACAGAAACAGTTTTGTAGTAGTGCTGCAAAACATAACAGAAAGTCTTGTGATACAGAAAAATAGATTCATTCACATTTTGTAACTCCAAATTTTTTGCTAGGGGTATAGCAAGAATTCCCATGGGTTTACCCATGAGAATTTTATGAGGGGATAACTTTCTAATACTACTAACTGTACTCTGCATACTGCATAAAACTAAAGATAAAGCTTCTGGGTATTTAAAACCAGTCTACTCACACAAATTAGCAAACCACATCTTTATAGTCTAGTTTACTCTCTGCACAATTCCTGAAGCTTGTGGTCAGTATGGGCAATGGTACTGCATATTGATATCCAGTGTTCTTACAGATCTGTTGCATTACCTGACTACTGAAATGTGCACCCTGATCTGAATGAATACAACAAGGAACACAAAATCACCTTCATCCTTGGCCCTACTACTAGGTTTGTGTTTAAATTAAGTGCTAATTTCGAAACTCATCACATAGCGCATTTAGCCTACTGTACAACATGTTTGTCATTTTAGGTAGGCCAAACTAATAGAAGTTTTAAAGAACAGGTTAGGGAACACCTATATAATATTAGAACTTCTAACACTATGAATGCATTATCAAGCAGAGCGCCTCATTGGCCCTCTTCAAAAGGAACCTTGATGATTGGATGGGAGATAGGAAATTCACCCTGGGGATCATGTCAGTCGCCCTGCTAGACAGGAGTCCAGAGAAGTAAATACCGTGGGAAGAAATATCCAGGGAATTGTTATGACTAGACTTGCATAGGCCCTAGGGCCGATAGCCTAGTACCAACCTATGAACCTATTAGGGAAACATGTAGTTGACAGCAATCCCACTGAGATAGGTGACATCAAGAATATTACAGAGAAATTGGAATTTCGATGGATAATCAGGCTGAGAGCAGATGGGGATGGAGTTGAATGGCAGTGTGTCACTCAAACCTATTTTGAAGGCACGTGGTCTACCTAGGTGAATTAGTGGTATGAATGTGAAGTATTACTTATATTATTTTTTTTTAAAATATTCAATTTGATATGACATGTTATGCTCGATGGTCGATAGTACATATATAGTTAAGAATGTGTTGTTTTTTAATCTGTTTTTATATGTGTTTTTATGGTCATGTAGAACAATGTCTCTTTTTAATATGACAGCAAATATCATACTTCTCAACTGTACAGATTTTCGCAGAATGCCCAGATTTTTGCCTCATATTTTTGGTCTGTTTTTCATAAAATTGTGGTTTTCTAGCAAATTACATTAAAGATTGAAGTTAGAAAATAATGACACACATTTGAGGTTCAGAGTTCATACTCTTCAGAAAATTCCTGCTAATGCAAATCCTGTTATTCTATCAACTTTCTAAGTTTGTAAGAGCAATATTTAAAAAGGGTCCCTATTTCTGGACCTTTGACCCACTTTTATTTATGGCTTTGTCTAGATTTCATGCTCCAAGAGGTTGAGAGGTATGATGGCAATGTTATTAAGTGTTGCCAGTTGTGCAATACTTTGTATCTCAATGGATGTGAGAAATGCTTTTTCATTGGCTGATATGTTCTTTACAATGTGATTCTGATAAGTCAGTTTCTTTTTTAAAATGCATTTTGTATTTTTTGATATTAATGGTCTGAAGAAGTGGTCGTAAATATTGTGCAAGCACTAACCTTATAATAACTTTTCTCTGAAGACTCAGCTGTGTGCTGGCCCATCCTCTTTTGTTGTGCTTTACACAATCTGGGTATCAACTCCTGAAGGTATAGTACTTGCATCATTCTTTGTACAAGAATAAGATTCTACTCATCTAGAAAAAGCATCAACAATGACAAGCACATACATAAAATGTATGTTTTGTGGAGTTCAAAGTCCAACTGAATGGCACAAAATGGCCCCCCATGGCTTTTTAAAAGTTTTCGTGAGTGCTGGTACAGTCTTTAACAAGTTATGTTCTAAATATATTACACAAGTGTTAACAATACATTGAGTGATTTCTGAAAGGGAAGGGACATAGCAATCATTTAAAATCTGTTTTAAGACATTTTTACCTAAATGAAAAGGCAAATAGTAAACATTAATCAACTGATTTAAGAAATATTGTGGAGCTACCAGCATTCCATCTGGGTGGCACCACAAAATGTCCTGAGAATGGCTGTCGCCTTCACAAATCCATCTCACCCTTTCATAGTCCTCAGTTTAGTTCTGGAAAGATAACAATTCCTGTAAAGAAAAAAAGAAGTTATGTACTTACCATAATGTTCCATCTCTATTGTCTGTTTTCATTCTTCAACTAATGGGACTGGATCTGATCCTTGGAATTGAGGAATTGACTCGCCCGTTTTACTAACTTGTGGCCACCAATGAACTCTTAAGCTCCTTCCTTACCCACAATGCACCACCCCTAACATCCCACATATCTTCTTTGCAACTTGACAGGAAGCCTATAAAGAAATGCCATAACTGGAGTGCAATACAAAAGAGACAGGTGTCCAGAAAAAGGTCATTCCTCCAGAAGTTAGTTATGAAAAATGTAGGGGGATGGTGGGTGGGGAGTTAAGGAAGAATGAAAGTGGACAACACAGATGGAATGTTTTGGTAAGTACATAACTTCTTTATCTGATGTTGTCCATTTTCATCATTTCCTCAACTAATGGGACAGAATCCCAACTACCTAATTTCTTGGGTGGACTCTTAGGAAGGATATTCCGGAGTATGGTTGAGCCAAAGGCAGCTCTTCCCCTTGAGACCAAATCTAGTTTGTAATGAGTGATAAAGTTATGAGCATTTCACCAAGTTGCAGCTGCACAGATATCATCCATAGAAGCTCTAGACTGGAATACAGCAGAAGTTGCCCTACATCACAATAAGCCTTTAATAGTTTTGGTAAGGGGAGATTCAATTTTTATAGATAAAAGAGATGCAATTTGTCAGCCATCTAGCTAGAGTTACCTTTGTAACTGTTTCACCCAATTTATAATGTGCAAAGGAAACAAATAACTGATCTGTCTTCCTAATCTGTTTTGCTCTGTCGAGGTAGAAACGTAATTGTCTATGAACATTAAGTGCAACATATATTCCCCTTTATTTATATAATGTGGAAAAAATACTAGGAATTTAATGGATTGGATAATGTTGGATTCTGACACCACCTTAGGAAGGAAGGAGAGCACAGCATCTACCACAAGAGGAGTGATTTCTGGCCCTAAAATTGTAGTTTATTGGCCGCTTGGGCAGTTTTTCCATCCCTTTCAACTTTCTGGTTTAAAAGCCAGCATTTGCATGGGATTGCGCTTGTTTAAGCTCCGCAGATCCAGTTTGGGCATCCTGCAGACTGCAAGAGCATCAGGAAGGAGAAAGTGATACTCTAAGTTCCTCCATTTTGATTTTTTCCTAATTGACTTCTTTCTGCACTTGTTTTTAGTCATTTTATTTTTATTTAATTGCATTTATTTAAACTGTATTTGCCTTAATATTGCTACACACTCAAATGTGCTAGCTTGTTCTGCATTTGAACAGTTTTCACTGCTGTTTTAGCTGCTTTTCTGTAAAAAAAAAACAAAAAAAAAAAAACAGTTCTAAGCTTGTTTCCCGCCTTTCCTGTAACTAGTCTAGTCTAGATACAGATTTGCTGTATCCAGGACTGTTTGTAAGCTTCTGAGCCCGCCAAGCCTTTCTGTGTTGGAGGGAAGCCTTCTAGCTTATCAGTGGGAGTGGTAAGCACTAGGTAGCCTATCTACCACAAGAGTAGTGGTTTCTGGCCCAGAAATTGTAGTTTATTGGCCGTTTGGATAGTTTTTCCATCCCTTTCAACTTTCTGCTTTAAAAGCCCATGTTTGCGCAGGTTTACGCTTGTTTAAGCTCCATGCAGCAGTGCCATGCTGAGGTAAACTATTACTGGTGCCAGAAAGTCTGCTCTTCAGTTTTTCCATTAGATCTTGCAAGTTCTTTCTCTCTCTCTCTCTCTTGCACTTCAAATAGCTTAAGCGCTTTGCACTTCAACATGCTTTTGTAGCAACTACTGTAGCACAACTAAGTGCCATCAGCACTAGTCATTCTTCATGGAAATAGCTCCAGTACCTAGTAGTTACGACCACCCCTCCTGGGCATGATTAAAGGCCAGTTCCATGTGCTTTCCTCCTATTAACCTGGTGCACTTCAGTATTCTGAGGCAGTGTAGCAACTGCCTCATGTACACAGACAAACCTCTTCTCTTACCTCTTAATTCTCAGACTTGTGATAGATGCACTTATATCACCAAATTGGAAGCTATGTACTCTCCAACACAAGACCAGACTAGCTGATCAAGAGGAGAAGGTCAAGCTGGTCAAGAGGAGAAGGTCAACCTGCACCACACCACATGGAACACATAGTCCTCCAGAACACCTACCATCACAGATCTCACATAAAAACACAAACCACACACCCACCTTTGCGGAGGCTCTCAATAGATATTTACCCGAACAGCAGAGACCACCAAGACAGAAACACACTCGACCACCACAACACAGCACAAACCACAGGACACATGGCTCACCACCACAGTGTGCTAACCTAAGCCCCTAAAGCTAAACACCTTGCCCAGTACACTAATCATAGGTGACTCAATATTGAGGGACACAGATATTCCACTCACTAGGTTGAATAAGGAGATTGTAACAGTCAGCTGTCTATCAGATGCCAGAATCCGACATATAATACATGCACTCAGGTCACTCCACAACATTTATTATTTCTATTTTTATTTTACATTTGTTGACCAGGCTAGGCTAACTGGATATATGTCCATTTTCAGTAGAGGCTCGGGGAAATAAGCTCCGATGAAAACAATAACAAAATCATATATACAAATTTAATGTAAACAATGCACAATGCAGGTACATTAGAGAGAATAATCAAAGAGGTCAGAAGTTCATAACATAGTGCAAAATATGCAGGTATAAGTGTAGTATAATACAAATGCAGTTTCAATACATAATATATGAAAAAGAAGGCAGCTGATTATATACAACTTATTAGTACAAAAGTAATCACATTAATGAAATTCAAGATGTAAGTAATAGTATCTAGAAGGAGAAGGTTTGTTGTTCTTAAGAAAAGTATCTTGATTACTGAGAAGAGAAGGGTAGGCTGAACCAAGTAAGAAGAGCTAGTTGATCAGTCAGGTTTAGTGCAGGGGCACAACCAGCGTGTTTTGAGGAAAAGTTTCAATTTGATTTTGAAAAGTGATATAGAGGGAAGTGAGGAAAGTTCGCTGGGAAGAAGGTTCCAGGATTTTCCAACAGTATTAGAGAAGAGAGAGTCCCCAGCCCTGTTTGACTTACAAATATTGACAAGAAGTTTATGTGATGATCATAAGGTCTTCAGATTGCTGTAGGAGATGATGAGGGTAGATAGCATAGGGGCATTTGTAAGTTGGTAGAGGGTTTTATGGACAATGGTCAGTTGGTGGAATTTAAGCTGATTTTGTAGTTCAAGCCATCCTAGCTGTTTTAGATTGTAACAGTGGTGGGTTCTGAATGGGTTGCCTGTAGCAAATCTGGCTATGTTATTGTAGGAGTTTTCCATTTTCTTAAGGTTGGTTTTAGACAGATTAGTATATATGGGTGAGGCATAGAGGACAAGTACAAGTATGACTCTCTTATTGTTCATGTGGATGTGAATGGCCTGAGATGCACCTCCCTGGACTACATGAAAAGAGACATGGTGGAGTTCTCGGATCATGTGGCCCAGGCAGGTATGACCCTAGCTCTGAGCAGTAGCCTACAATCACCCAGAATGATACTGCAGTACAAACAAAAAATGATTGACTTCAATAATTGGCTAAGTTTCTGGTGTCATTCTAAGGGGATCCAGTATCTGTTTGCTTAGGATGACATGATTGACAGACCTCAATGCTTTGACAGAAATGGCCTGCATCTGTCACCCCAGGGTTTCTGGGTACTGGCTAAGGCTCTTGCCACTCCTATAGTGCCTTTTTTAGATGGTGTTCCAAAGACCAAATTACCACCATAATAGCTATAAATAAATGCAATCTGAGGGTCATACTGCTCAACAGTAGGTCTAAATCTCAAGATGCACTCGCTCGAAGCAGTCCTTAAAATGGAGAACATCGATATTTGTGCTGTAACTGAGACCTGGTTTAAAGTGGCAGGAAGCACCCCTGAGCTACCAGGCTATAACTCATTCCACACCTTTTGGCCCCGAAATATGGACCGAAACTCCAAAAGCGGTGGTGTCTCCATATTCATAAAGGATATGCACACCTCCAGACTAGTAGCCCAGCATAACGCATCTGAGATACTTCAGGTACAACTAACATTGGGTAACATGGCGATCATAGACTGCTAGGTCCCCAACCATATCCCTAGACTCTCATTCCATGTTCCTAAGCACCCTGGAATCTATCAAGATCTAACTCAACACTCTCATACTAGGAGACTTTACCCCTCCATCAACTGGGAAAACTACTCAAGCGCCAATACACTGGCCCAACGCTTCTTGGAATTCATCGATTCCAATGCCCTGGACCAGCTCATTCTGACTCCCACTAGAGGAAGCAACATCTTTGACCTGGCTATTACTAACATGGGTGACCATTGCTCTACACCAATAGGCAATCCCTCCCTGGTCAGATCTGACCATAATCTAATCACCATGGAAATTCACATCTCACCCACACCCACCTTAAAGTTAACCACCTTGAAAAACTTCTCCAAAGCTGACTTTGGACTCCTAAAAACAGAGGTGGCTAATTTCATGGCTCCCATGCCAATAGAAAATTGCTGCATGACTGCCGAATCATACGCCAATGCACTGAACGAACATGTACATAAATGCATAGAACTAGCCATACCCAACAGAACCAAGACGCTCTCCTCCAAAAAAAAGGAAACCAATCTGGTGGTCCCCTGCCATTAATAAACTCTACAACAGAAGGAAGAAACTGTTGCAGAAAAAGGTGAAGTCCCAAGACTGGAAAAAACTCCCTTATTAGCCTCAACAAAAAGTTGAGATCCCTCATCAAATCCTCCAAAGCCAGGTATGAAGGCAGAATCACAGCAGACACTAAGCCTTCTATAGTTATATCAAGAACCTCCACGGCAATACCCAGATTTGCTCTGAGTTACTGCACAATGGTACCGCCAGTACTGAGACAACAGATATTGCCAAGAGACTGGCCGAAAGATTCAGTGCCAACTTTACCCCTCTTTCCCCCCAAAGGACCAATCCCAATACCAGAATAATGCCAGGCACCCAGCATTACTGCAGCACAGGTTAACACTGCATTGTCCAAGGCCAAGAATACAGCTTCCATGGGACCTGATAATATCCCTGGCTGCATTTTACATGAACTACAAAGCAAACTGGCACCACATTTGTGTGCCCTGTTCAGTCACAACCTCACCTCAGGCTTTGTCCCTACTGAATGGCGCACTGCTACAGTGATCCCTCTCCATAAATGGGAATGACTGCAGACTCTGGGAATTACTGCCCCATTAGCCTGATGAGTCTGATATGTAAAGCGATGGAGCGCATCATCATGGACCTGATTAACAAAGATATAGGAAGTATCCAAACTCTAGACCCCATGCAATTTGGCTTTGTGAAAGGGAGATCATGCCTGCTCAACCTGCTTGACTTCTTTGAGTCAGTCACCAGGGCTGTGGATGAAGGTAGGGTAGAGCATACAGCCTACCTTGATCTGGCCAAGGCCTTTGATATCATTCCTCACTCGAAAATTATTGATAAACTCATCAAACTAGGCATCAACCCTTATATCACTAGGTGGGTTGCAAATTGGCTCAGAGACAGAATACACAGTGTGAAAGTAGTGGACTCCAAGTCAGACTGCTGAACAGTCATGAGTGGAGTCCCACAGTGATCAGTCCTGGGTCCTCTCCTGTTCATCATCTACTTCTCAGAAGCCCAGGCCAACACAAAGGGACTCTGGCTGACCAAGTTTGCAGACAACTGCAAGCTGAGAACCATTATTAACACCCCAAGTGATGCAGACATCCAACAGAAAGGTCTCACTGTGACCAATGACTGATGTCAAAGCCATGGCCTTAAGCTTAACGCCAAAAAATGCATCATCATCCTTTTTGATAAAAACTCAGTTCCCACTAATTATCACATCGATGGGAGCCCACTGAACACTGAAGGTGTTATAAGAGATCTGGGGATGCAGGTTGTCAGCAACTTCTCCTTCGACCACCACATTGCCACTGTGGCAGACAGTCCTTCTGCGTGCCACATCTCATTATCAAGGGTTTTGCATCTGGGAAGAAAGACATCACCGTCTCTCTCTACTCTTCCCTCATTAGACCAATCATCGAGTATAATGCCCCATTTGGCATGTACCTCACTAGACTCCTGCAACAGCTAGAGAGGCCACAGAAGTACCTCAGGAAGAAGATCCTAGGCATTAAACACGTCCTACATGGACAGACTCAAAAGACTCCAACTATTCTCTGTCTCATATCACCTACTTAGAGGTGATCTCTGCTGACTTACAAAGCCATGTCTGACCCAGCACTGTTAGAAATGCTACATCTAAAGAAATCCCAATCCCTCCGCACCACATGCCCCAGAGACTTCAACCTGATTACTACAATCAACAGAACATGCTGGAGGGACAGGTTCCTCACCCAGAGACTGCCCATGCTCTGGAACAGACTTACGATACATGTCAAGCAGAGCACCTCATTGTCTCTCTTCAAGAGAAATCTTGATGAGTGGATGGGTAATAGAAAGTTCACCCCGGAGATCACTCCATTTGCTCTACTTGATAGAGGCACTGTCAACTAACGTCAGGTGGCACGATGCCAGGGCACTCCTATGGGCTAAGCTTGTAAAGGCTCCAGGGTCATTAGCCTATGAACCTATTAGTATGTAAAGTGACCCTATTCTTATGAAAAATCAAATATGGGGGCTTAGAAGATAATGCTTGAAGTTCTGAAATTTTTCTAGCAGATGTAATTGCTACTAAAAGACAGTTTTCCAGGTCAAAAATTTAATATCACAGTTGTCTGCAGGTTCAAAGGGACAGTCTATTTACTGTATGAAATTTAAATCTCATGGTGGCATGAGGTCTTTATACAGGGGTCTTAGCAGAAGAGTACCTTTCAAAAATGCTTTGCACAGTTTAGAGGAAGCAAGAAAAATATTTGAATTCTCAGATGAAAGTTAGAGATTGCTGCGAGTTGAACATTAATAGTTGATGAACTAGCATCCTCATTGAGCAAACTAGCTAAAAATTCTGGAACAGAATAAATTCAAGCTGAGAAGGGGTCTATCTGATTCCATTCTGTCCAATAAACAAACCTCCATTTATTCCTGTAGAGTCTCCTAGTGGAAGGTTTATGGGAAGATAAAAGTATGGAATGAAAAGGGGAAAAAGCATTGGTTGCCTGGCTATTAAAGAAATTGGACAAACCACAGTGTTAGTTTGATATTTGAAATATCTGGGGGAACCATGCCTGTCGGGTGAGACAGAAGGTCTGGAACTTGATTTAATCCAATGTAGGTATAGTAGACGAGGTCAAAGGAGGGGGAACCAAATCTGCCGAGGCCATTAAGGTGCAATGAGGATGACATTGCTCTTCAATCGGGCTACTTCCTGAATGAATTTGGGAATTAGAGGAGTTGGAGGATAAGCATACAATAGACTAGGGGGCCAATCATGGGGCAAAGCATCCTTTAGTGATTCCCCTGGTGGGGAATCATGGCAAGGAAGCTGCTGCACTTGTTGCTTAGGGGAGACACAAAAAGACTGCAGCAAGTTTGACCCCACCAACAGAAAATCATTTCTGACATTTTGCTGTTGAGAGACCACTCATGAGGTAGTAAAATGGACCTGCTCAGTGTGTCTGCTATTACACTGGACTTCATGGAATATGCATTAATATTAGGAAGTGGTTTGAAGATATCACCCACTATCACACTCTAAGGGCTTCTTGATACAGGAGATAACATCTGATCCCCCCTTGCTTGTTGATGTACTAGATTACTGACATATTTTCTGTCTGGACTGCAATTGTTCCAAGAGGAACAGAGTCCTGGAATGCCAACAGCATCACTCTCATCTCCAGAACATTGATATGCAGGTTGGCCTCTACAGGAAGTGCTCCCTTCCACCCAATCTGGGAAACTTCCATGCTTACAATGGCCTTGGGCTGAGCGAGGATGAAAGGACGACCTTGTAACAGCTGTCCTGACTGCAGCCACCAGGAAAGGTATTTTTTACATACCTGGGTTATTCTTATCTTCACAGACATGGGCTGAGAAAGCACTGATTATTATGTTGCTAGCATCCATTGAAGAATTTCCATGTGGAATCTTGCTAAAGTGACTAAAATTATTGCTGCTGACATTGATCCCAGGGCTTCCAGAATCAATTGGGCTGAAATTCTGGTACTACAAATTATTTTCCTGATTTGCATCCTTATTTGCACTCTCAATAGAGGAACAGAAACTATAGATACTGTGTTGAACACTGTTCCTATGAATTCTAATGTCCGGGTTGGTTGCAGATGAGACTAATTGTAATTTATGGTTATTCCAAGATGTGAAAATGTCTGTAACACTTGATCCCAAGCTTCTATCAGTTGATGCCTGGGCGGGGCATTAATAAGAATCCTTGCAGTCTTAAGTGAGGTACAACCACTGCCACACACTTGGTGAACACCCTGGGGGCTGTGGTGAGGCCAAAGGACAGTGCTCTGAACTGATAATGATTGGCTCCCAGCCAGAAGTGTAAGTACCTTCTGGATCATCTGTTCATGTTTTATGTGATACTATGCATCCTGAAGATCTATTGAGCACATCCAGTCTCCCTTGCCCAGAAAGGGAAGAATAGATTGAACCATGAGCATCCAAAACTTTGTGTGTCAAACCAATTTGTTCAAAACAGTGAGAACCAAAACTGGTCTCCAGTCCCCTGTTTTCTTTGGCAGTAAAAACAATCTTGAGTAAGTTCCGGATTCTATCTGATCTGGTGGGACCTCTTGGATGACTCTTTTTTTTCTAGAAGCTTTCATATTTCTAATGCTGCTGCTTATCTCTGACTAGATGGAACATCGGGAATTATTCTGAACAACAGAGGAGGTAGGAAAAAGGGAATTGTATAACCTCTGGAAATAATTCTCTGCACCCACCTGTCTTTTGAAATACTTAGCCAGGCTTTCTGGTGCAGAGAAAAGTGACCCTCAACTGCCTCCAGAGGCAGGCAATTGGGCATTCATTCAGGAGTGCTGAAAGGGTCTGTCTGAAAAGGAATCTCTAGACCTCCAGTTTTGTGAGCCTCCTCTGCCATGGGGGCATTGTCTTCCATTATTACTCCACCCTCTGCCTCTGGGGGAACTAACTTCACATGTGTCCTTGAATGGACCCTGAGATTTCCTGAACCACATTTTTTTGACCTTCCCTTTGATTCCTGGAAAAGATCCTTTCAGTGGTCAAAACATGCTTGCCCACTGCAGAGAGGGCCTTTCCATCTTACTCACAGCTGGAGTGTATGTCCTTAACTGTGGGGCTAAATAAAGAAGTGCCATCAAAGGAAGCATAGACAAACAGTGACTTGAAGAGCTCCACAAAATCACATAGGAACATCCAGGCATGCCTCCTGATGGAAATACCTGAACCTGCGCCCCTTGAGGTGCCTTCTGCAGCATGTGAGATAAGCCTAATGGAGGAATTTAATATACCTTATAGAACAGCCAACTGAAAGACTAATGAAGATGGAGCCTCAGCAGTTCCAGTTCCAGAAAGAGATTTAGTTAACTCTTTAATCATATCTCTTTGTAGCCTAGTAAAATGCGCTAAATAGTTCAGTGAGCTAAGAGCAAAAGTTGCTGAGGCATAAACACGATTCTCAAATCTGTCTATTGCCCTTGATTTTCTATTAGGAGGATGGACAGTGGAACTCGGTTCACTGACTTCCTTTTTTGTGTCACTGCCACAACCATGGCATCTACTGGAACCCCTTTACTCCAATATTTCTGTCCTACTGGTGGAGCCAGAATCCTGTCTGGTGTCTTGGGGACTGGCTCAATTGTATCAGGTTCCTTCCAAGCTGGCTTGGAGATTAAATCCGTAAGTTCATCGGCTGGCAGAGTAACCCAGGATGTAGACGGACCTTTACTAAATGCTTCCAGAAATAATGATTCCTCAGGAGAAGGGCGTTGAAAGACCAGTCACCCCTTTGTTTTAGGAAATCAAGAATGTCTCCAAATGAGACGTCATCAGGTGGTGATTTTGGGGACCCCTCCCCTTCATTGAAATTAGTATCCAAATGCCTCCTTTTGCACTTACTCTTCCTAGAGAGATCAAGATACCCTGCTGTGTAGACTGGAACCTTTGAGATGGCTGTCCCTGTAGGGTAGAATGTTGAGGATCATGGTGCAAAGTCATCTGAGAAGTAGAAGGTGGATCCGACGGGGAAGGGCCCATCTGACCTGCCAGAGCATTGAACACTTTCTTCACTATCTCAAAGGCAGACCACTCTGGAGAGGAGGAAGCCAACAGAGCTGAGAAAGTGAATTTCTGGCTCATCACCTCCCTTTGCCCCAAGAGCAATACACCTGAAGCAGAATTTGGAGCTGAGCTATCCAGTGCTGAAGCTCAGAGAGCAAGAGATGGCTATGAAAACCTCAAAGTCAACCCCATCGCCTCAGATCTGACAGGGAAGCTTTGTCTCCAAAACCCATCTGACTCAGAGGATATCTGAGCCGGTGCACTCAGAGCAACAGTCAATTCCAAAGAAAATGTTCTCTTCTTATCCAAACAGATGGACCCAGAAAGCTTGGATCTGAGGGTTCTAAAACCACTGGGTGAAACAGAGAAGGAGCTGTTATCAATGAAGCAGTAGATGGATGGACTTCCTGACCCGAAGGAATAGGAACCATGAGAACTGCCTTCTGAATTTGTGCCATGAAAAATGTTATCATCCTCTCCACATCCACTTCTGTGAGACTCCTGGAGGAATGAGAAGATACCAGGGATGGCAATTTTGAGTGTCTCTCTAAAAAGGGAGAGGGCACCCGGGAAGGAACTGGATCCAGGCTTGGTGAATAGGTAGCCCTTAATAAGGGCTTTTGATCTGAAGATGTAGGATCTGAGATATGTTTGGTTGGATCTGAGGACATAGGATATGAAGTATGAGTGGTCGAATTGGACGTAGCCTTGGATCCAGTTTTTCCTTCTCTCTTCTTGGTCCAGAAGAGGTAGAGGCTGGAGAATCCGAGGATCTAGACCTTTTTGAATGGTTTTTAGATTTATGTTTGGGGGATTGAACCCCAGCAATGGCTTCAGAAAGGGAAAATGACAGTAATCCCTTTAGATTCAGCTTATTTTTCCTGTCTGCTAAAGCAGAGGGGTTGAAGCCACGACAAATACTGCATTCCAGTTGTGTTTGGCCCGAAACAATACAAACAAAGATCATGGGCATCAGACAAAGGTAACTTGTGCCCACACTTGTCACATTCTTGAAAACATGCAGGACCTTTCTCAGACATTTTCCTAGTTAAGAGAGAAGAGTTAAAGTAATTTTTTTCCTTTCTGCCTTTAAAAAAATACCAGTAATTGTAAATAAAAATTACAAGAAAAAACTTGCAGATAAATAGAAATTACCAACAATGATAAATTTAGAGATTACACTATGCGTAAAGAAAGGTAAAGGGAAGGAGATAGGCCTACCAACAATGGTAGGAAGGTTTTACACCCAAACTATAATAAAGAGAATAGAAGAAACATCTTAGGAAGAAAAACAACTATTAAAGAATAAAGAAACAGTTGTTTTTAGAACTTTTTAGAAAGGAGATAAGGAAAACTGACTTACCACTCACTGAAGACTCCAGAGCTGCAGGTGACCAAGCCTGAATACTAAGCGCAAACGAGATCTGAGGGATGTTAGGAGTGGTGCACTATGGGTAGGAAAGTTGCTTGATAGCCACAAGCTGGTAAAATGGCTAAGTCAGATCTGAGGATCAGATCCGATCCCATTAGTTGAGGAAAGGATGAAAATGGACAACATCAGATTAGTGGTGGTTGTTCATGAAGCTGCTGCAAAAATGAAGCCTGACGAGGTTAAGACAGTGTGGCTAGTCTTGTCGCCATAACTGAAAAACTATGACTTTGGAAATGTAAGAATCATTATTTTTACGTATAGCACACTTGACCACAGACAGTTCTCTTGGAAATAGTAATGCATTCAATAGCTTGCAAATAAAAATAGCATTTTTAATAACCACCCCTGCTAAAGTCAGATATCATCTTCTTTCCAAAGTGTCCAAAAATCATGAAATACCCCATAAATATAATGTGAGTCTGTGAAAATTATAACTGTTTTATCTTTTTCCAGTTTACAGGCTTCAGTAATAGCTATGAATTCAGCTATCTGAGGAAACATGTTTCCATTTAATTGTCCCATTAACAAAATTCTGTCCTGGTACAAACAGAAAAGGCTGCTACTAATATTCCTTTTTCTCTGCCAACACAGGACCTGTCAACAAAAAGAAGAAATTCAGGATTTGGTAATCAAACATCTTTTAAGTCTGTTCTAGGAGGCACCACAGAGTTAACTACATTAATGCACTTATGGGGTTCTCCTTCATTCGCAGTGGGAATTAAGTAGGATAAAGTGGTGGATATTAAACACTCTGTAAAGAATAAATTACGTAAAGACAATTCATATTTAGGCAATCATGCTGCAAATAAATTTTTCATCCTAATCTTTAGTAACAATGCCTCTACAGGATGTGGAACTGCCATATAGGTCTCGTGCCAGAGAGTCAGCGCAGTTGTCATTTCTACCAAGTATGTTCCTGTGGCCACCACCCTAAGGCAGTGGGGGAGGGCTGCTGCTACAGGATCAAGATTTGCGCTAAAATAAGCAACAGGTCAAAAACCATAATTTCTATGTTGTGCTTACAATTCCAGTGCTATTTTACTTCTTTCACAACAAAACAAAAAATCTTTTTGAAGAGTCTGGTGATCCAAGTGCAAGAGAGTTTGAAAGTAGTGTTTTTTAATTGAATAAAAGCTTGTTTGTGGTGGTCTTACCAGGGGAAAGATTCAGGAGTGTTTTTCTTTAGTAATTCTAGTATTTGTTTTACTACCTCTGCAAAGTTAGAAATTCACTGTTGAAAATAACCTGTCAATCCCAGGAAAGCTTGTAAATGTTTTAATGTAGTAGGTTATGTCTTAATGTAGTAGGGTGTGAAGCTTGTATTGCAGCAATGCATGAAAGCAAAATTTGTCTGGAACTCAGAAATAAGATGCCCTATATATTGAACATAAAACTTCTGCAACTGCAGTTTGTCCTTATTGGCTTGAAATCCTAATTCTGTTAGCTTAGTTAAAAGAAAGCTAGTATCCTGTATGCAGTCGTGAGGAGATTTGGAAAATAAAAGCAAATCATATATGTACTGAAGAAGAGTAGAACCACATGGAAATTCAGTCTTGTCTAATTGTTTCTTCACTTCTTAGAGAAAAAGAGTAGGTGATTCAACATACCTTTGCAGTAATCTAGTCCAAGTGTACTGTTGTCCTCTATGTACAAATGCAAACAGATACTGGCTATCTAGGTGTATAGTTATAGAACGAAGGCATAAGAAATGTTTATCACTGAGAAGGTAGTGGTAGTTGTACAACTCTATAAATATTTATTCCTAGTTTCTTGACTGGTAAGATAGGAGTGTTACATGGACTTTGAGTCAGGGCTGTTATATATTGCTTTAGTAATACAGAAATGACAGGCTTGTTTCCTTTCTTTGCTTTAACTGACAAAGGATAGTGAACAACTATAGGCAAGTGCTCGCAAGTTTTTTTTTTTTCAAATAGAACTTTTATTGATTTTCAATACAAAAGCTTCACAAAAAAATTGTAGAATAAGAATGACATTCAATTACAAGATAACAGATGAATACAATTTTATATATACAATATATACAGCAGTGCTGCATGGGGTATACCCCTGAATTGCCAAAAATGATACGCACAGAAGTATACAGGTCAAAATTACAACTGGACTCAAAGTATTATCATTATTGTAACATCTGAAGAAGCAAACATATTTAGGGAAATTATTCGAAAACTGAGCCACACAACAAATGGGCAGTGGAAAAGGAGAGGAGAGAAGTCAAGGAAAACAATATGGTAACGGCCTTTAAGTCTGAATCCTTCTAGTTAAATAGGATGCTAATTATCAGATAGTAGTTCAAATAAGGTATTCCAGAACCTCTGAAAATAAATGCATTTCTGGGGACTAGTTAATAACAGTTTTTGCAAAGTAATATATTTGACTGCCATATTCCTAAAACCATTCCATGACAATTTAGTATGATCCAACCAATTTTTGGTGATGTAGAGTTTGACAAGTAGACAGAGAGTGATTAAAATGTGATATTTTAATTTTTAGATACTAATATCTGTGATATGTAGAACCCAAGAAAGGGTTGATTTGTGATAACCCATTTTGTCAAGTCTCACCTTAAGAGAACACCAAATACTGTGTGAGTATCTACAAAACCAAATTATGTGTAAGATGTCCGCTTTGGGGTAAGAGCAGCATGGGCATGCAGTTGAGACATTCGGATTAAATTTATTTATGTGGACAGGTGTGAAGTATGGGTTATTGGTTTTCATATATTGTGTATAAATAAGTTTTTTAAAAGGGGAGAAAGAAAGAGTAGATTTAATGGCTGATAATTTCTGTTCCTTAGAGATATTCAAACCATGCTGATTCCAGTAGTTCACAAATACTAATTTATCTTGGTGTAACATTGTACTAATTAGTTTATAGGCAAGGGATACCATGCTCCTATTGCTGATTAAAAGTTCCATTAATTTAGAGACCTGATTGAGAGCTGGACCATCTATGTTGAAATCAAATGGCAAAGTGGCAATAAGTTCCCTTATTTGCCGCAGAATTATGGTGTATTTTTTAGATAAATTTAGAACTTCCCATAGATTTGTGAGTGATGAATCTCTATGTTTGTGAATATCCCATACTGTGTATTCTTTAGCGGGTAGTCATTCCAGTTAATCATGTTCCTATTCAGCTGGAGATTAGGGTTTACATGTATAGGCTGGAGTAGTATAAGGGCTTTCTCCATATTCAGGGATTTAAATAGTCCATGAAAAGATTTGATTTTTTTCCTTTAGTATATGATGCAGCTTTAATTTTGTAAGGACTACTGGGTCTATAAAGGGAAGAGCTTTAGGGTTAAAGTCATTTTAAGGCATGGTTAAACCAAATTTTTATCCAAAGGAGGGTCCGTATTTGACTGCTGGGCCTGAAGTTAGCAATTTTAATTAGCCTGCTAGCGTGTAAAACTTTATAATACAGTTGTAGATCTGGCAAACCAAGACCTCCTCTATCTTTTGGGAGGGTAAGTATTTGATAAAACACCCTTACTGACTTTGGTTAGCAGATGAACTTAGCAAAAGCTTTGTGGATTTTAGAGAAAAATATATTGGGGAACAAGGTTTTAAAATTATTTGCACAGATTTTGCATCTTTATGAGCCCTACCTCATTTTCATAGGTAGTCCACAGCTGTGGAGGGATTACTTTTAATCCCCCCAAATAAGAAGAGTCTGAAGTTTGTTTAGATGTTAAAACACAAAAAGGGTATCCTCAGCTGCACAGATTTTACTTGAATACAATCCTAAAGGTTCATTTGGAATAACAAGAAAAATGCCATTTACATAAAAAAAACTCTTTCTAAAAGATTTAAAGGGGCAGTTTTTTCTAAAATAAAAGTGTGTTGTTCTTTTAGCAGATTGAGTTCAATAGGAACAGGTTTTGTTTCTGGATAGTCTAAAGGAATTCTAAACACTCCCACTCCTACTCCATAAACTGTTTTGGTGGAAAATGGGAGATTGGTTGCTCCTGTGGAAACAAGATAAGGGAGAGATGAGTTTTGCACCATAATATTAACAAAAGGACCTTCTTGGTCAATTGGTAGCAACGGAAATAGTTATGGTTTCTGTTTATGGCTGTCCTAGTGAGTTTGCTGCCATGCTGGTGGTTGCCAAGCAGCATTCCAAATGGGAGAATGTCTTCTACTTGATGTGACATTTGGGCATTCAGCTAATTTGTCTGTTGTAGAGAAAGTGAGCGTTCATTTCGCCAGTGTTCATGATGGCCACAATTAAAACAATGAGTTAAATGCGGATCACCTTGTGGTGATGGTGGTGACAAAGGAGGATAGTAATTTTGTTGATATTGACCTGGGGCTTGTGGTTGGAAGAACCCAAATGTTCCAGTTCCTCCACAATTCCTTCTTGCCCTTTCTTGATCTGTGAGTTGGTATTGAATTATTGGAGCTGATCGTTTGCTAACTTTTCCTTTTGCTCTTTTTTCTTCTTTGAGTATATTGTACTTGGTTAACAATTTCATGAATTCCTAAACTTGGCAATTTAAACAAACCTTTTTAGTTTGTTCTTCAGTTGAAGGTAATAAGCCCTCTAAAACAGCAGCCAACAGTCCACTAGCTGCTACTCCTTCCATAGGTTCTGGATGTCCAGAAAAGGCTTAAAACACATCTATCATGAGTTGCAAATATGTATCAATGGATTTATTTTCTTTATGAAACAATGGCTTTATTTCTTGCCAAAACAGACTTTGAGGGGCATGCTGTAGTAATAGCCTTTGATAAGTTATTCCCAGCAGTAAGAAATTCATTGTTTATGAGCTATATTGTATTTTTCAAATATTTTTCTGAGAATTTCAGTGGACGTGGTGCTGAGGCTTTCAGAACTGCTCTGAAGTCTTTCGTAGTCAGATTTTGTAACTGCATATGTCCTTACAGTAGCTGGTGAGAGGAGTTGGGGGGCAGGAAACTTCAATGGTTTGGAAAACCATGGGCATAATACTCTAATGGATGGTTTGCCTTCACTATCCTGAGTGGATGCAGGATTAGGTACCTCTATTAAGGGGTACATTTGTGTATTTGGTACATCAATATCAGCAGAAGAATCAAGTCCATTTATTCCTCTGTGTTTTGTTTAGAAAAGAAGGTCCACTGATATCACTCTTGTATAACCAACTGTTTGATCTTCTTTAGGGTATGAGTTTTTGGTGGAGCACTTTATTAGCAAATCATTTAAGTTTTCTGATATGTTTTATGATAGCTCCACATTTGCATTTGCGATATCACTATTTTGCTTTATTAGTTATTTGTATTAACATTTGATCTGACAGTATCGTGGCAGATGGTGATCGTCACTGTTGTTTAAGTTGGGTATTATTAACTGATCTATGGATATGACCAGAAGTACTAGAAGTAACTTGCACTGTGTCTGGGGAAGTAGTAGGTGTTTCTGCAAGGTATACCTCCACCTGCCTTCTCAAAGAGGGAGAACTATCAGCTTCTTAAGAAGTGGGTTGATCATAAGGTAGAGGAGGGGCAGAAGGGATCAGAAGCCAGTCATCATCTGAAGATTTTGGCTAAGTAACTGCTGCTTTTTTCTAATTGCCTTAAAGGATACATACTCAATGAACACAATTTTTCATCTGCACATTTTTGTAATTAATTTACTGTTCTATTAACTGCCTGCAACTATGACTTTAATCTATCTGAATTGCATTTTAAGCTTCAAACTACAAATTCCGTTTCCCTATTTTTGGTTTCTTCTTGCGAGTCATTAAAAGGTGATCACCAATAGGCCAGCACCTTATTTTAATCACCTCTGAGTACATTTGATATTTTTCCTCTACATTATTTGAAGCTGTTTCTTGAACCAAAGCTGAAATTTGAACTGCTTTTTGCTGAACAGTTGCAGGATTCCTTCAAGCCAGTGTTTTCTCTTCACTTTTTCTGGTTGTTGTTCTTTCTGGTTGATGTTCTTTCGGGTTCACAAAATTTCTTCTTTGCTGGCACCAAGGCAGTGTACTTACTAGCTAGTAACTGAATTTTACCAAAGCTTACAATTCCAATTGCCCTTTTTTCTCAGTTTCTGTTTTCACACTAGGAGAGCTGAAATGAAGCTGTTGATCAGTGTGCAGCCATATTGGAAGTGCACATCACTGTGGTATTGTCTGTAAACACTTGATTCAGGCAGTTAAGAGCATTTATAAGAGTTAGCACCTCTTTTACATTTATGTATTTTGGTATGCCTTTTTTGACCCAAAGACTCTGCACTTTTATGCCCACTGACACTGCTTCCCAAGCAAAGTCTGAGGCATCTGTTGGGACTGACTGCTTTGGAGCAGGAGTGGAGAATGGGAGACCTGGGTTCTGAGAAATGTGTCACCACCACCTAATTTCCCTTTCTACAAATCCCCAAAATGGAATTTCAAAATACAATCAGTGTTGATTCTGAAACTAAAGAAATTTCAGATACCATAACATCTTTCTCATGTTTAGTTTTGCAAGAGAAATCATGAGAATCATGGAGGCCATGAGACCCAGACTCCTGAGGTATTCTCTGGATGAGACTAAAGTCTGAGTGTGAAACCCGTAGAATAGATCTAAATATAGATCTATTTTTTTAATGAAGGAAAGCTCCTTGTACTGAAATGTCCAGAAGGCACCCCAGAAACAATCCTGCGACAGCGAGTCAGAAAAGGCCTTTGTATGTTCTTTTGGAATCCAAGCCTGAGTAGGAAATCTTTGACTCTAGAGGGAGAGATTCCTGACACTTTGAAAAAGATCTGCAAAGATAAACAAGTTGTCTGAATGTGGAAAAATAAGGATATACCGCAACCTGCAGTTGGCAATCAGAGGGGCTAGACATTTTGTGAATACTCTTAGAACAGTGGATAGCCCAAGGGGTAAGGCAGAGAAATGATAGTGTGATCCGGACATGCAAAACATTAAGAAGTTGCCTAAAATCTGCATGAATAGGAGTGTGATGAAATGCATCATTTAAATCTATAGTTACTAAGGTTATTAGAAAACTCAAATGAGAAAGGAGGGGCAAATATTGTGAAGTGAAAACATTTTGAACTTTACTATCACAAACTAGCTCAGGAAAGTAAGATCCAGAAATGGTCTCCAAGAATTTTCCTTCTTTGGCATTAAAAATATTTATGAGTGAAATTCTTCCCTTAACTGGGAGGGAGGAACCGTTTTTATTTACCTCCGAGACAGCATATGATCAAAGAGAAGAGTTTGTTCTGGCAAATGAGGAGAAATTCCCTGAAAAGGAGGAAGTTCCTCCCACTGCCATCTGTAAACTAGACATATTACATTTCTGGACCCATTTGTTTGAAACAATATGTTGTCAAATGCAGATTCAGAATTTCTAGAAGGATTAAGGGACTGCTGGGGTGGGGGAAAAGGTCGCTCATGTAGTCACTCTGACTTATTTGACTGTCCTATGTTCTGAGAGTGTTCCTGCTTTCTTTTTGGGACCTCCCTGACACTGCTTTTAAACATCTGCTTACCAGCATTCTGGTGAGAATCTTTATTTTATTTGTTGCTAAAGTTAGATGAGGGAGCACAGAATCCCTTGGAAAACTTGGAGGAGGGCTGAAAATTCTGAGCAATATCCTGAATCAGCTTTGTCTTCTCATCACACTTTTGGATAACCTCTACAGTAGAATGACAAAAAAAAAAAAAAAAACTCTGTCCAAGGGAGAATTCAAAATTAAGTTTTTGACATTATCTGGGTGGTTCTCAGAATGTAGGCAGGCAAACCTCATTAAAACAGTTGCAATAACAGCAACCATGGAAACAGTATCGACAGAGTCATAAATAAATTTTAAACAATGAGTAGTGACTTGAAAAATGAAACTAAATTGTACAATGCAGATATTTCCTCACCAGAAGAAACTGATGCTAAAACAACAATAGCTGCAGATGCCATTGCATATCCTTACCAACAGAACCTTATCCGAAATTGCAATCCCCTCTCTCTGGAAAATATCCTACTTCATCCCACTCCATAAAGGTGGTAGTTCTACTGGCATATCTAACTAAGACCCATTGCCATTCTTTCTCCACTAGCCAAAATAATGGAGATGTGTGTACACAAGCAACTAATGCAATACCTTACACAGAATAACTTATTATCCAACTCCCAGCATGGTTTCAGGCCATACCACAGCACCACCTCAGCCCTCCTTTCCTTTACTAATGCCATAAACAAAAACAGGAATGACAATAGGCTATCCTCTGCCCTGTTTCTTGACCTATCAAAAGCCTTTGACATGGTCAACCATGAACTTCTCATTCTTTCTCTAAAATCTATTTCCCTCAATAAGCACGCAATCCAGTGGTTCCAGTCCTTCCTGACTGGTAGACAACAGGCAGTACTATGGCAGGGCAAACTCTCCAGCCAGCTACCTATAACACTTGGTTTCCCTCAAGGCTCCATACTAGGTCCATTACTCTTCTCTATTTTTATCAACGACCTTCACACTGCTATCCCTAAAGCTATCTGTATTCAATATGTAGATGATTCCACTCTGATCGGCTCAGCCACCTCCCCATCCGAACTGCAAATCCTAACCCAAAATACATTTAACACTATTGAGAACTGGCTCACCAACCAAGGCCTACTGCTGAACCTCAATAAAACTAAACTTCTACTCTTTACCCCTGCTAGTAGATCTGCCACACTTTCATTCTCTGTTACGTCTAACAATGGTACCACTATCTCCCCAGATCAACACATCAAACTTCTAGGGTTATCATAGACAATCTCAAATTTGACCTACAGATCAACAAAACCATAAGGACCATCAATAAGAAGCTTGGATCACTGTATAGAAACAAGACATTTTTTAATCCCACTGGCTAGGACTGCAATCGCATTGCCTGGTCACACCAACTCTCTACTCTTTTATATGCCTTGCCTGTACTCTCAAATCTCAACAAATCTGAACTAGGTAAGCCATCCCATAGCTACAACCATATTGCCAGATTCGCCACTGGCTCCACCTATAGAACCCCCCACTGCCAGAACCTGAAACAACTAGAGTGGCTAAAACTGCCCAGCTTAATTAAATTCAATCAGCTCTAAATAGCACACAAAATTCTGTACCACCCTGAGGATACCCCCTCACTTATAAACATTATTAAGCCATATAGCAACCTGAGATCCCTACAGTCAACCAACAAACTACTGGTCCAAACCCACAAAGCTAATAACTCTGCTGGTGAATCCCTGTTTGCCAACTTTGTTGACAAAACCTGGAATTCGTTGCCAAACTATATAACTCTACAATCCTCCAAAAGTCTCTTAAAAAAAAAAACCTCAAGCAGTATCTCAAAGTGAACTGGCTTTGCCCATGTACAAACCCTGATTAAGTTATGAACTGAAAGCATACTCTGTAAA
The DNA here is from genome assembly GCF_019279795.1 of Protopterus annectens. Lineage (NCBI taxonomy): Eukaryota > Metazoa > Chordata > Ceratodontiformes > Protopteridae > Protopterus > Protopterus annectens. The sequence goes on from NC_056739.1 coordinate 1,225,884,071, forward strand.
TATCATAACATGCAACTATATCACCAAGCTCTATATCCAATCTGATGTCTCTTGCTTTTAATTTTGTCTGTCCATGAGAATTGTGAGTCCCTACTAGGGAACACTACTAAACCATTGTTCATAATCACTTTGTTTTATATTTTCTAATGTTATCTAACTTCTTGTCTAATCTATGTAAGTTTGTCTAGTTGGAGCTTTTCTCCCCTGGCCTCTGCTGAAAATGGACATGTATCCAGTCGGACTATCCTGGTAAACAAATGCAAAATAAATAAATAAATAAATAAAATAAAACATTCATACTTTCACAGTTACTCAGGATAAACTTCATCCTATGAGCCTAACATCCACAAAATATCATCCACAGAAGACATTCCAGTCAAGGAAATATTTATTTAGCGCTTTAGTCCAAAGACTTCATCAGAATAAAAAGACAAAATGTCAACCAATCTTATATACTGTTCTACATACTCAATCAAACAATCAAACAATTAAAATCTAAAAACTTCAGCAAATCAACTTTAAAGCAACATTACACAATATGACACATGTACTTATAAAAATCACTTAATACAAATGCTATAACTGATTCCAGGATGCTTGTCTGCGTGTAACCTAAGCTGCCAAAAAGTTTCTCTCCTCAAAAGCAATGTTTTATAACCACCACCCCTTGCATCCCTTGGGACTGAGTCAAACACACAAAAAAAATTTAACTGTTTGAAATATACACATATAGTACAATGTTTATAAAGAGCATTGTTGATTTCACAGTGTTTAATACTACACAGATGTCTCCTTATTCTTACATTTAATTTTCTTGTAGACATACCCACATAAAAAGACTGGCAGCTAGAACAGATTGCAATATAAATAATACCAGAGGAATCACAATTAAAATAACTTACTTATAATATGCTTATTAATATGAGACAAAAATACTGGTGAATGCTGCAAAATAAAAAAAAGCACTGTAGTTATGTATTATCGCAACCAGACTGCAAATCTCTCGCAACCCGGTTCCAAATCGGTCATACTTTCTGAAATTAGGAACAAAGGACTCATTGTCCTTAATGTCATGAATTTTCAGTGATTACTAACCTGGATGTCATATTTTAGTCTTCTGTTAATCATAGCTGACACGAGCTGAGCGCCACGTGAAGAAAATGTACTGTCTGGTCATGCTACTTGATTGCGAAGAAACAGCAAGGCTGTTTTTCAGCTTTCTGTTTAGATCGTTCACATACCATGGCACCCAGGAGTTATAGCCTCTCTTTTCTGTGTTAAGTGACAGAAAGGCATACTCATACAAGTATCAAGTTTGTACACATTCTTTTTTTTTTTTACCCCTTTCTGGATGATGGGTAAACCGTCAAGCTTTTACAACCTTTCTGGGGAAAGGAATACACAGACAATGTCAGCGCTTGAAAGGAGTACGTTTATTTGCTGTCACTGTATCTGTTTTCTGGATCCACTGTTTTGTGAGTTGTAAATGTCATAATTATATACTTCTCAGATTTTTGACATGTAGTCAGGTTGCTCAGTCATTGGGATTCGGAGTAATTACTCTGCTTTGCGTTGTTCTGCTGGGTTCAGCATGTCACAGTCGGGTCCACGGAACAACTTAAAATTAGATCCGTCGTTGAAGGATGTCAAGGTGTGAGAGGAATTTGGGCTTTACTACTGCTCCTGGGTGACACATAGCTGCTTAGTAGCTTTCCTAAACCCTGCCAAGCCGCAAAGAGTCTTTTGGCCATAACTTCAATAATTATGACAGATTTGAGGGGGGGTGTTACACATTCGCTGTACGGCATCCACTTTTGTGTGGCTTTCTTTCTGCAAGAGGACTGCTCGTATGTGTTGCAGTGGTCCGGTCACCTGCTGTTCACCAGTTTTACTCAACCACTGGAAAACTCTGAAAAGCACCACACACTTCAGTGACACACACACACTTCAATACACAGTCTGCCCACATTTTTCGCAACCATACATGATCAGAAAACAGGCGCTCTTTCTGTTAAAAATCTGGTTGCAATAATACGCAAGTACCGCAAGCACATACTACAGAAACCACATTTATACATGCAGGATTTTTGTCAGCCTTAGCAGTCATGGCTATAATAATATCTGCTTCTAAATATTGTTTTAAAGACTTGACCTTCTTAACTACAAACCTAGGTTCATTACCTGCTATTTTAATAATATTCCAATCAGCCTTAAAAATGTTCCATTTCTTAATAAGAATAGATATAATACTAGAATCATCCACAGTCATGTGCAGACAAAAACTATTAGTATAACCTTTACCTGTCTTAACATTAGAAACAGTGGAACTAGCACCTCTGTTCTCATTAGTCATGCCAACAAACAATATAGGTGGAAACTTATCATTCCTTTTTCATACAATTTTATCTGCAACAGCCTTAAGAATATTATAACTATAACCCCGTCCATAAAAAATACTATTATTTCATGAATTGCGTCCCAAAAAAATCTCATGATTAGTAGTCAGCCTTGAGGTCCTGATCATGTGTGAATATAAATATTTCCTTGACTGGAATGCCTTCCATGGATGTTATTTTGTGGATTTTTGTTTTATACATCCTTTAGGTTTGGTGTTTTTGATATGAGCCAAATGATTTAGCATTCTGAAAATCAAAGTTGCAGAAGCATACACTTTTCTTTCAAATATATCAAAAGCTTATCAGAAGGAGGATTAGAATCAACAAAATGTTTAGCAGCAACTGAATTTTTACTAAAGCTATAGCTGCTGCGACAGATTTAGAATTGCTGCATGAAAATCTGAAATACTGAAGAACTTTATAAAATCTGTCTGATTTTTTAGGGTGAACAGCCTGCCTGACAGGGAAATTGTAGGCTGTGACAAAACCATCCTCCAAGGCTAACAGAACTGGAGGGATAGGGGAAGGTTCTGGAAATTCCAGTTGTAACTAATCATATTTTCTTAGGGAATGAGATCACTGTATTCACCCACTGAAAACACTGATTAATTATGTAAATAGTCTCAGAGAAAGTGGATCATTCATATGGAGAATCAGATATGACACTCTCCTCAGAATCTAAATCAGAAACCTAAGGAGGAAAAAAAACTGCATCTGTCCATTCACAGCCCAGTACAGGTTCCATTTTTTGAAGCTCTTCAGGGAAAGAGGAATCCTGTTTTCTTTTACCAGAAATAAATTACTCCTGTCCAGAGTAACTGACACAGAAGAAGATACATTTTTAGTTTTCTCTCTCTCATTTTAACATGAATTTGTGGAAAAAACAGACCCAGTACTGCCAGTAACAAATTCTCCAGGGATGGGTATAACATTCTGACTAAGCAGGGGCACATTCCCTATCCCTTCTCACATAACCAACAAGAGTGTCTCCTCCTTGCACACTGAGGGAACCTTCAGAGCCACAGAAGACATGGCAAATCCTCTGTCTATAGTGATTGTATGCACTACAGCAAAGGGATCCAAAGAAAAAGATGAGAGGTCTGAGGAACCAGCTTTGGCCACAGCAGAGTCACCTACCTGTGGCTGAGACAAAATACCAGCCTGTTTTGGTGGCAAAGGCTGGTTAACAATCATTTTCATTTCTTTTGTGGCTGAAAAGAGAACCAACTGAGGAACCCGTGCATTATTCTATGGTTAAGCAGAAAATGATGCCCGATTCCCAGGGAAGCTTAGCAGCAAAAGTCAGTAATACAGGAAGGTAGCAAAAAAATAACTTTTCCAGAAAAAAAAAACAGTAAAAAGCCCTTTAAACACCTCCCCCAGACTCAAAAGTAAAATATCTACATTTTAACATAGATGTAAAAAATTACACTCCCATTTAAAAGTACAGTAAAGTCATAATGCAGTTAACAAAAACTCATTTTCATAGCTCACAAGTATTTCTTTTTTTATAAAACTTAAGTTTTTCAAGTAAAACAGCAATATGGAAGTTATTTCCCCTGAAGGGAACTTTTCTGCCAGCAATGGAACATTAGTCAACAGTCAGTCCTGGAAAGCCCACAAGACAGCACTCTTCTCAGTAGAAGGAATGTTCTGAAGGGCTTAGCACCAAAATCTGACTTTTAGTCAACTCAGCTTGAGCTGACTAATGGTTTGGGTGTGCGAGAGACACCCTTAAGCTGTGGATGCTGGATGGCTGTTATATCCTGTGCAGGATATAACCCATATAGCTTAGGCTACTATATCAGTGATCATAATGATGAACATCCACTATTGCCTGTGCCAGAAGGAAGTCACCACAATGATCTTTGGAAAGTCCTTCTGAATCTTCAGAATTTTGCTGAATATTAGTGGAAAAGGTGGAAAAACATTCAGGAACATTCCTGAAAAATAAGAGACAAAAATCTGCTTTCCAGTCTTTCTTGCATGCAGTCCCATAGCAGAATTTTGTCAATTGACTGTTGTGACTGGAGGCAAAAAGATCTAGCTCTGTGTTTTCCTGCAGCTTTATCAAATCCTGGAAGACCTGCCGATTCAGTTTCCATTTGTGAAGATCACTCCTGTTCCTGCTCAGCTTGTCTGCCACAGAGTTTTGCTTTGACATGATGAAAAATGCCTGTAAAGTGAGATTGAGCTCCAAAGATATATCCCAAGCTACCATAGCTAGTCTGCACAGAGGGTAAGATCTGGTCCACCCTTCTGTTTACATACCACTGTACTGTGGTGTTGTCTGTAATCACTTGTAATGGTCTTGGCGACCACAGATGACTGAGAGAGGTGACAGCATTTATGACTGCCAACATCTCGTTTACATTTATTTATTTTGATCTTTTTTCTTCCTTTGACCCTGCACTTTTATCCCCATAGACACTGTTCTCCAAGAAAAATCTGAGGCATTTGTTGTTACAGACTATGATGGTGCTGGAAAGGAAAAGAGGAGACCTGGATTTGGATAAAATTGCCTCTCCACCAAAGAAATTTCCTTCTCACAAACCAAAAAACAAGAATCTAGAAAGTCATGGGATACTGAAGCTGGGACTATACAGATTTTAGGTACCATTGAATTTTTCTCATGTGGAGTCTTGCTGGAGAAATCATGAGAATCACAGATGCTATGAATCCTAGTATCCTGAGAAATTCCCTTATGAGACTTTTGTTTGAGTGGACAAAATCAGGAATACATCTAGATATAGATCTACTTTTTCTTCTGGAAGAAAAGTCCTTTGAATTGAGGTATATTTGAGACATCCCATGAAAACAATACTGAGAAAATGAGCCACTCAGGACTTTTCTCCTGAAACCCCAGTTTGTGAAGATAATCTCTCATCCAAGTGAGAGATTCCTGACAATCAAAAAAAGGCTCTGCAAAGATAAGCAAGTCATCTAAATAATGACAAATGTGAATACACTGCCATCTGCAGTAGGATATCCCTGAAGCTAGACACTTTATAAATAGCCTTGGAGTAGTGGATACCCCAAACGGTAATGCAGAGAAATGAAAGTGTGACAAGAAACAGAAAACATTAAGAAATGTCTGAAATGTGATGATATAGGAATGCTGTGATAAGTATCTTTTAAATCTATGGTCACCAAAACACATAAACAGGGATAATAGATAACAGGTTGTGAAGGGTATGACGCCCATGCACTGGCCCAGTAATCAAGGAGCCTCAATCCTAACCACTAACACCAGTGAGGGGCATCCACATTGGGAAGGATAACAAATACACACACAGTAAAGTACAATAGAATGGTTTGGAGGGATTGTTATATCTTGTACAGGATGCCATTGCTCTGGGACAGACTTCCTAGCCATATTAAATACAATTCATCCCTGTCCATATTCAGGCACAACTTGGTTCTATGGATGGGAAACAGAAAATTTGTCCCAAGACTGTTCCCTGTACTACTAATGGACAGATGTAGCTCCTAAATTCTTTATCCCATGCATGGGTCTTCTCAAAGTATCTATGGTATAATCCCAATTATTCCCATTGCAGGATATATAATATATATATATAAAAATATATAATTATCAACCATGGGATAGGTAAGGCCAGTCTATAACCAAATGGGATAGTTTAATTTGAGCACAAAAAGGGAAATTGGCTAAGTTAAAATGGCCTACAAGGGCAACTAATCTAGTATTCACATGTGAACCTATAAGATTGAGGAATTGTATACAATCTATCTGCTTTCTTAGGGGCAGCAGTCTGACTGTCAGGGAAGTTACAGCCTTTAACAAATGCATTTTCCAATGCTGGAAGAACACAAGGAAATGGAGTAAATTTAGAAAATTCCAATTGCAGTAAATCATAATATTTCTTTGATGACAGTGGAAGGTCATTATGTTCCCACTTAATCAATTGATTCACTCTGGTAATTGTTTCATAAATTATTTCTTTAATGACAGTGGAAGGTCATTATGTTCCCACTTAATCAATTGATTCACTCTGGAAATTGTTTCATAAAAAGAAAATTCTTCTAAGTGATTATCACAACAAACATTCTTCTCAGAATCAGAAAGCTGAGGAGAGAAAACAGACGTTGCCCCTTGAGACTCATTTTGCTGTTCAAAGTCTTGAACTTCATCAAACAGTGAGGAATCCCTTTTTTCTTTTTTTTACCAGAAACACCAAAACTGGTAGGTTGAAGACTGTAAACTAAGCCTAGTAAATCATTCTTGTCTAACATATCAAAGACATGAGAAGATAAATGTCTGACTTTTTGCTCCTTTTTGACAGGAATCTCTAATAAAGATCTGTTTTTGATGGACAAAACATACCTAAGGACAGACATCTCAGTCTGGCTAGGCAGAATGGTAATTCTCTGCACCTTCTTCCAGGACTAACAAGAGTGTTTCTCTCTTGCCTACCAAGAGCACTCCCGCAGCTGATGAGGCTGTGTCTAACCTCCAGTCCATGGTGGCGATAAGGACTACTCAGGGAAGAGCCAGGCAAAAAGATGAATGATGAGTAATGGCCACAGCAGCCTCACCCATCTGCGGGTGAAGGAATGTAGTAGCCTGTATATGAGGGAAAGGCAGATTGGAAATTTTGTTTTCTTTTTGTGGCTGGAAGAAAGAAGAAATTAGGAACCAGGAGGATGTTCTATGGTGACATTGAAAAAGATGCTTCAATCCCAAGAAAGCCTTGTAGCATTATTTGGTGAAACAGGTAAATATTAAAGTTGCTTTTTACACAAACACACAACAAAACGAAGTGAAAACATTTTAAACAATTACCCCAGACTCCAAAAGTAACTGAAAACAACTTTCAGACAGGAAAACATAGCTTTAAACATGTTTTAACAAGTTTTTTCTCGAAAGTAACACTCATTATCAAAAGTGACTTTAAAGTCACATGACAGTCTGTAAAAACACTTTTCCCTAGCTTACAAATAAAACTTTTATAGAAGAAGTTACGTTTTGGTCATCAAATAATATGTGGAAGTTTTTTTTTTTCCTCAAAGGGTACTCCTCAGCCAAGCAATGGAGAAGAGTTAGCTGACCATTGATCCTTGAAAGCTTTCTGAGTGCTCTTTGATGGCAGGAAAGCTCTAAAGGACTTGATGCACAAACCACTCTTTTTCTTCAGCCCTGCTTGACCTGCTTAATGATTGGGTGAGTGGAATGTGCCCATAAGCTTTGGAAGCTGGCTGGCTGTTACATCCTCAGCAGGATATAACTAATATAGCTAAAGGCTGCTGCAGAGGTGATCAAATGATGAACATTTTATAAGTCAAGGAAAACTGAGAAAGAGTAACTCCTGACCAAAAAACAAGACACATAAGTAGAAGTATGAAAATATAAAGAAAATAGCTTTCCTTAGAAGATATGCAAACTATGAAGCTTTTTTGCAGGGGCTAGCACAGAGATGTTGTTGATGTGATGATGGCAATAAGATCTGGACAGTTAGCAGATAACAGTGAGTGTATTATAGAGCAAGAGGTGGGGCTTGAGCCAACAAGAAATTTTAAGTCGCCAGTAAAAGGTGCCTTCGACAACCAATCTAATGGTTTCCAGTGTCTGGATAATACCGACTTAAACCTATTTCTGTATAATGCATCATATGCTTTTCTGGTACCTGGAAACCCCAAAGTAATCTTCTCATACCTAAGGAAAGCTCAGGGGACTTTTCCAGGGTTTGATGGAGGCTTGCTGTGGGACAGTCTGAGAACATCTCTTATAAGTAAACATATGGCTGCAAAAATAAGAGCAAAATTCTCAGAACAAAGAATGATGAATTAATTAAAATCTCACCTTCTTCCCACCCTCCTCCTCTTCTTCATCCATTTTGCTGCTTATACCAGCATCATCTATTCTGTAATCATAGACAAGTCCTTCCTCAGGGAAACACAACTGAACCTGCAAAAATAAAGACAAAAGTATTTTACTGCAGAAGGTATACTATTAAACATGTAGACTGTACTAAAATATTAGGATAAATATGGAATACAAAGCATTCTAACAATACAAGTGGCATTTAAGCGGTGGATTCTATGACTTCTCAGACTCTTAGTCAAAATGTTATGTCTGAATGGCTTAGGGAAAACACTGAATGCAAGCAGCATCCATGCAAGCTAATGCAAGTCATATATATCAGTTGATTTCCTTTTAGCAGGGTGCTCAAATTTTAAAATGTTTTTTACAGATGCTACTCTATTCCTCCACTGCAAACAATGACCACACAAATTTCTAATTGCTGATTAGTGAGCTATGAATCAATCAGAGTCCAGCCACCTGAAGTACATTATTAGTCATGTAGGCCAATTTGTGTCATTATTTTATGTTTTGGCTTAGACAGTATACAGCGAATTAAACAACATTTAAGACTCACATTTTAAAGTAGCTTGCCATAAGGGTTGGTCATATAAGCACTCCCTTCAGGAATCTCAGCTGCTGTTGTTCCCCTCAATTATGGACCTGGAAAAAAATCTTTATGGAATATTGTGCTGTCATACCTTCCTTTCCTTTTCATGTCTCGTGCAGCTTTTTATGTCATGCTTTTACTACTTTTATTCGAGGATGTGTACTGCTAGCCCTTTCATTCTTAAATCTGTTTTAGTGGCTGTGGCATGATGTGTCTGGATATTTTAAGCATGTTAATCAACATAATGGTCCTACTCTGATGTTGCTCTAAAGATCAACACTGAAATCAGTTATACCTACTCAGAATAAATCACTTCAGAGTATGTTAGCATATTTCCGCAGTCCATCAAAGATTATGTCAGTTGAATACTTTTGTTACAGGGGAATATACTCATTAGACCAATAATTGAAAATAATGCCCTGTTTGGCATGTACCTGACCAGACACCTACAACAGTTGGAGAGGCCACAAAAGTACCTCACAAAAAGGATCCTAGGCCTTAAACACATGTCCTACATGGACAGACTCAAGAAACATCAGCTGTTCTCAGTCTCTTATCGTCTACTTAGAGCTGATCTCTGCTTGACTTACAAAACCATGTCCCACCCAGCCCTACTTGAAATGCTACACCTACAGAAATCCCAATCCCCCTGTGCCACAAGCTCCAGAGATCACAACCTCATTACCACAACTAACAGAACATGCTGGAGGGACAGGTTCATCTCCCAAAGACTGCCCATAACTCTGGAATAAGCTTCCCATTCATGTCGAGCAAAGTACCTCACTGGCCCTCTTCAAGAGAAATATTGACGAGTGGATGGGTAACAGAAAGTTCACTCCAGGGATCATTCCACTTGCTCTATTGGATAGGGGCACTGTAAACTAACATCGAGTGACATGATGCCTGGGCAATTTTTTTGGGCTAGGCTTGTAAAGGCTCCAAGGCCATTAGCCTAGTACACACCTATGAACCTATGTAAACTTTAATTGCAATACTTTGAGTTTTTGATAGCATCAACTATGATTTTGAAGCTTGAAAGATTTAGATATATGAAGAAAGACTCAGATTATGCAAAGAAGGCTAAGAAAACACTATTCACATATTTGTATTACTGTGTGCATTTTTTTAATATTCTTTACTACTGCTCACAGTGGATATGTTGCATCAGCCTTCATTTCTATGCTTGACTGTTCTAGAGTCTTCCAACTCTTCTGTTTTCTAACAACACTGCTTTGGTATCCATTCCCTGTTCTTTTCTTTTCTTCACTCATTTCCTTACTTATGTTCACCCTCTCCTTTCTTTCCTACTTTATCAAGTAGATGGACTAGTCTAAATGGATCTTTCTCATGCATGAAGCATTACAAGACAATACTATACAGAATAAACAAAAAATACAGTGCTCATGGAATATTCCCATACAACTAGACAGTACAGTAGTTAATATAAAGTGTAATTTATATGTAAGCAGAAAATACTGCAAAAAAATATATTTCCAGATGTAGACATTCAAGCACAAGAAAATAAAAATAATTCAGACTTACTGTAATATCATATCACCACATTTATAATGTGAAATATTTGCAATACGTATATCACCTGGATGCTATAAGAAGATGTATATCACATGGAAGACACGTTTTGAGAAAAGTTAAAAGCAGAAGTACTTATTAGAGAAACAATCAAGAAATTAATTCTATTAGGAAAAAAGTATGAGCATTTTTAAGAAAATCCTTTCACCTGAGGCTAAAGAGTCTCATTTGCTCTCTCACCCTTCTAGCCTGAGGCCACAACTGGTATGGGAGGACGCTATCTACAGGAACTAGTCACCCAGTAATGGGAACCTACAACACTAGTGAACAAGCACAGAGATTCTTAGACTTTGTCAATACAAATGTCCTGGAAATGAAAGTTATATACTTACCATAACATTAGATTCATGTTTGATTTTCACAAAGATCTCATTTTCCACTCGAACAATATGTGCAAAAGAGGTCTCCAGAAGCAGTTGGTCATTGGTCGTATCTTTATTTTTTTCTGCTACTCCTCTCCTACCATGAGAGTTTTCTCTCACTCGGTTACTGTTGGATCAGTGCAGATTTTAGAATTAGGATAGTTTAATATAGTTCGTGTAGTTCAGTCAACTTTCTTAGCTAAGGCCTTAGGGCCCTTATGTCATGTTTGTTGAACTTGTTTGTGTTAAAAAAAAGTCAGACATATTTAGTAGCTAGACTATTAGATATACTAGTAGATATACATAGTATAGTAGATATATTTACTCCTTTGTGATTAGTGTTCAACTGTCTTGCTATAGGGTTTTCATCACGTCGAAATCTGCTGGTCTCAAGACATGCTCAGAGTGTGGCACAAACATCCACCTGAAGACCCACACTTTAAATGCATTTACTGTTTAGGCGCTGTACACCTTGATGTGGACTGCCAGTCTTGTGCAGTGTTCAGCACTATGGCCTTTCAGACCAGAAGGGTCAAACTTGTCTTAAGGGGGCTCCTTCCAGCATAGACGGGCTAGTACTTCCTCTTCTTTGGATTCCTCTTCCAAAAAAGGCAGATCTAAATTGAAGGGGCAGGAAAAATAAAAAGACGACAAGGACAAGACAAAGAAAGGAGAAAGTCTCCCTCTAAATCCACCAAAAACTGATCTCCAAAACTGTGGTCCCAACCCTAAGGTACCTTGAAGATCAGATCCGATGATAACTTTGGTCCGATCTTATCTATGCACCAGTTACTCATTGGGGCCAGTGAGTTCCAGACTACATTTACCTACCTTGCAGGTTCAGAGATAGTCTCAATCACCTTGGGTGGCATCGCTCACTTAGTAATCACAAAGCCTTATGCAGCTCAGTGTCAATAGGAGGATGACAAAGTTTTTGAGGACACAAATTCAGCTTGGGGGTATCCTGGTACTGTCCTCTGTAAAGGTACTGAGTACTGGCCATCTTAACATTTCCTTACTGGAATCCATACTGACTCACCTTTTGGGTCCAGAGTTACTGGATCTGACTGGAACATGATCACATTTGTCAGCACTATAGCTACTTATGACTTTAGTGCTGATTGCTTCCCTCTCTCCCACTCAACTCCAATGCCTTCAGACTTGAGATGAGACTCGGAGCCAAAGCTTGAGTGCCGAGTTCCTTGGGGGGGGGGGGGTGAATTGACACAGATTCTCAGAGCTGTCTCTCTGAGCTTTCCCTCTCTTATTTGGATCAAAGGGAGTTTTCAGTGCCAGTGGCACCTTCGGCCTCTGAAAGGGTTTTAGCAAATATCATAGACAAGGTATCTTCAGCCAGTTCAGTTCTGAATCTTCTTCTGCCCTCCCACATGGTGCCCCCAGAAAATAGATGCACAAACGGAAGCAATTAGTCTCCTCCCCAGAGTCTTTTATTGAAGGTACTAACTTAGAGGAAGGGGAGGGCTCCCATCGCTACCTGTCTAAAGATGTCACATTTGGTGATATTCTCAAATTAATGAAGCATGGAGGGAATTGGTCATCCCAAGCCCATTCTCCAGATGAGCCAGTATTCTTGGAAGCTTTTGGATTTGGACCAACATCAGCCTGGCTGGTACATCCCATTGATCCCCTTATTGAGCTTATGTCTCAACAGGCATGGAAGGATCCTGATGTGCTGGAGCCCATCCCTAAAAGAGCTAATCACATCTTAGTTGCTCCACCAGTAGATGCTATGGTGGTGACAGCAGCTACCTAGAAGGAACTATCGGAAGAAAGTTCCTTTTTTTATCCTGCTAATAGATAATATAGGGCGATGGACATATTCAGGAAGCAGACTTAAGTGTCAGAACTTTCACCCTCAGATCGCTGAACTATTTGCCTCATTTAGCAAGATTCCATAGAGACTTAACCAAAGAGATCACCAAGTCCATCTCAGGGGTACTGCCTATGGATGGTCAAAAAACAGTGGACTTCCAGCTTTCAGCTCTGTAATCCTCCTCAAATGTGGCCATGCATTTACTTTCTAATGAAGCTGATGGTATGACCAGAGCAGCAGATACTGGCCTCACCATGCACCACCAAACCTGGATTTATTTTTATGACTTTATGAAAAGATTTAAGTAATTCTTTGCGAATGTCCCTTATGAGGGTTCTACTTTGTGTAGACTGAAAGTTAAAGACATACTCACCAGGAACCAAAAAGATGGCAAAACTCTCTCTGCAGTGGGAGTGCGCTTCTCCATCCCTCAAATAACTTTCTCTAGCAGCCAGAGATCAGTGAAGAAGTGGTTCCAAAAATCACAGAGTACTTTCCATGACTACGAGGGTGATGCACCTCTCTGTGGCAGTGGGGGAGGTGATTTTAATGAACAATGTCTGAGAGGCAGAGGCAGACTGCATAACTAAGGCTTTTGCAGTCCATTTTCTGAGAAAGAATTTCAGTGCTTCTGAATGGTTGCTCAACTGCTGCACTCTGGAGGCAGCCATGGAGCATTTATCTCTGCAGCCTCAAGCTTGGCGCAAAATATCTTTAGATTTATGGGTGCTAAAATAATATTCAGAGGCTATCCGATGCCCTTTCAGAAAGAAAAAAGTCCCCAGTGTTGCACCCAGTCAGTGGGACTTAGCAGCCATAGAAATTTCAAAACTGCTAAAAAAAAGTTAGTTATCCAACCGGTCCCCATGAGCAGTTAGAATCCAGAGTCTATACAAGGTTCTTTTAGTATTGACCAGGGATCTCAGACCCATTTTGGATCTCAGTCACCTAAACCAATTTGTGAAACAGACAAAGTTCCAGATGGTCACAGTACAGTCTAATTTACCTCTTCTGAGAAAGGATGATTGGATGTGCTCCACAGACCTCAAGGATGCCTACTATCACATTAAAATAGCTAAGCAATCCATGAGATTTCTCCACTTCCAGCTGGGAGCTAACCACTATCAGTTCTGCACACTGCCATTTGGTCCCACCACAGCCCCCAGGGTGTTCACCAAGATCATGGCAGTGGTAGATGTACACCTGAGTCTTTTGGGGATTCATGTCTTCCCGTACCTCGAGATTGGCTCCTCACCTCTTCCTCTAAGCATCAACTGCTACGACATCTGGACCAAGTACTCCAGTTGCTTTAGGACTTAGGAATATCTGTAAATCTGCTAAAATATCAGCTAAATCCAACACAGACTACAGAGTTCATCAGATGTCACCTAGATGCCAAACTACAAACAGTTCCGGGTTCTGTCACTTCGTCTAACAGATTTTCATGTACTGCATCACCACAGGTGAGGTTAGTTCGTCTTTTAGGTCTCATGGCATCCACAATACTAATGGTCCCTTTAGCCAGATAGCACATGAGAGTACAACTGTGGACTTTAGCAGTAGAGTAGCATCAATCCATTCATCCTTTACATTCAAAGATCCAAATTACACAGATTTGCAAACAACACATCCCTTGCTGGATAACATCAATGAAGGTAACTTAGGGTTACCCTTTCCAGATGGAATTGCCAGTTGCAACAGTGACCATGGATGCCTCCCTTATAGGGTGGGAGGTGAACATTTAGAAGGGAGAATGGGCTAAGGTACATGGTCATCATTACAGGACAATCTTCACATCAACATCTTAGAGTTGACAGTGGTTCTCCTTGCATTGCTGGTATTTCAGGATATCCTCCCCAAGGATGTGATTTCCATATAAATGAACTACATGTCAGTGGTACATCAACAAGCATGGAGGAACCCATTATTAGCATCTGTGTCGAGAGGCCATGAGAGTATGGCAATGGGTGATATTTTCACAACACACATCCTGGGATTATCCAATGTAATTTCAGACAAGTCAAGCAGATAGTTCTGATGCCTCACAAGTGATCCCTCAATCTTCAGTGACACGTGTAATTTTCATTCACTGGGGCTAACCTTGCTGTGATCTTTTTGCATTCCGTTTGAACAACAAATGCAGCAGTTACTTTACCCTGATCCTTCTGCAGAGACAGTCACTGAGTGTTGCTCTGGTCCATAATTGGCCCCCGGGATGTCTCTGTGCCTTTTCCCTTCTACCACTGAACAAATATATACAGAAAGCAAGACAGTATAAGGCCAGGGTGATCCTCATTACCCCCTTTTGGCACAGACAGACATGGTTTTCCTACCAATGGTCTCCACTAGTTCATCCTCCATGGATGTGGGATCATTATCCAACCCTGCCTTCTCTGGACCAGAAGTCCATGAAGTTAATCGCATGGTTCCTCAAATTTTGAGAAATCCCACAGTAGTCAATATTCTTTCTGCTTCACAAAAACGTCCACTAGAAAAACTTCTCAGAGTAAATGGGAGAGATTTTCAATCTGGGTCTGCTCCAAAGGCATGGACCTATTTTTGGCACTTGTTCCATCCATATTAGAGTTTTTATCTGATCTTTTTGACAAAGGTTCCAGCTTTGCAACCATCAAGGTACAATTGGCTGCAGTTTCAAATTTTCATATTGGACATAAATACATTCCAATGGCTTCCCTTAACATTTCAAAAGCCTTCCTGAGAGGTGCCTTTCTACTCAGACCTCTGATTAGAAACCCAGCACCTCTACGGAACATCACAATTATGGTACAAGCCCTAATTCAGATTCCATTTGAACCAGCTTCTACTGCCGATCTAAAATTCCTTACTAGGAAAATAATTGCCTTAGTGGCAGTGATATCAATCAGATGAATCTCAGAGCTATAGGTCCTCTCTTCTAAGTCTCCATATCTTGTATTCCACAAAGATACTGTCCCATAGAACTACATAATCTTTTATTCCTAAGGTGGCATCCAAACTTAATTTAAATCAGTCGATACATTTACCTGTATTTTTTCAAAGGTATTCAAACAAAGGAGAATACTTACTGCATATGTTAGAGGTTCACAGGCAGCTCAGATTCTATATCCACAGAACAAAGGAATTTAGAAAGGATGATTAGTTGTTCATTTCTTTTTCTAAACCAAAGTTGGGAAAGGCAGTTACGAAAGTTACTCTATCCAGATGTCTATCTGATTGCATTTCTTTCATATATAATAAGAAAAATTTACCGTTACCAGGTATACCTATAGCCCATTCAACCAGAGCAGTTTCTACATCGACTGCATTTGTCAGTAGAGGTTTATCCATTTATGATATTTGTGCTGCGGATACTTGGACCATGATACACACCTTTTGTGGCTCAGTACAAGCTGAAAACTCAATCTACATAACATTCCTCATTTGACTTCACCATGCATTTGAAATGGATGAAAATAGACAACATTGGATATGAAGGTTATATATTTACAACTGTCCCTTCTGGCCCCTTTCAAATTGTCACCTATGGTTTTCAGATGATTTAGTGGATTTTATTCCCTGGCTGTGCACACTCAAGACAGACTATATCCACTTTCCTACCTTTGTTCAGGATTTGAGAACTTATGTGGATAGTGACCTAACTTTCAACCAACATGAGCCCAATGTCATAAAATAGTCCTTCTATATTATGCAGCTTATAAGCAAAGGAACTGCAGCTAAATCTAGAAATGCCATTGTCCCCCTTTACTCAGCTCTCATTAGGCCAATCATTTGAGTATAATGCCCACTTTGGCATGTATCGGTTCAGACACATGCAACAACTGGAACGTCCACAGAGATACTTTACTAAAAGGATACAAGGCTTAACACTATGTCCTTCATGGAACATTTCAAAGCCCTTTCACTATACTTGGATCCTACAGACTGCTAAGAGATAACGTGTCTGGCACACAAGGCATCCTCCGGCTCAATACTACTGGACTTACTGCACACCAATGACTTAAGTCAGCCCACGGTGGTGGTGCTGCAGTAGCATTGTTGCCTCACAGTAAGACGCTGCCCGGTTCGATTCTCAGCTAGAGCGTCTTCTGCGTGGAGACATGCATGAATGGGCGCACCTTCGTTGAAGGTTGTGCATCAGGGCTGGTAACTCGGCACGTAAAAATCAACTACCAATCATTAGCGTACCGGAGTTCTGCTGTGGCGACCCCTAACCGGGAAAATCCGAAAAAAAAAATAATGACTTAAGTCACTAAATAATGACATACACTGGAGTTTCAGACTTCATGCCCTTCAAAAAAGGCATCCAAACACAAACTCTGTTATTCTATCAACTTTCTAAGTTTACTGGAACAATATTTAAAATCTGTCCCTGTTTTTGGGCCTTTGTAAAACCATTATTTAGGCTTATCCAGATTTCTTGCAGTAAGAGGTTGACAGGTTTGCACAGAGGATACCACTGTTCTGAAACAGACTCCCCATCCACATAAAAAAGAAGTCATGTCTTACAATAATGTTCCATCTGTGTTGTTCATCTTCTTTCATTCATCAGTGATGGGCTCGGTTCCAAGTCCTCGGAACCAAGACGGCCTTTTCACTACGCTCGCGCCAACCAAAAAAACTCTCAAGATAAGTCTCTACCCAGAATGCCCTTCTCCCTCTTACCGCAGATCGAGCTTGCTAGAGAAAAGGAAGTAAAGCTGATGCCACTTCTGCGCAACTACCCTAGGGCACCACTTAGACCCAAAGCATCCCCCGGAGCCTTTGGAGGAGGAAGGAGGGTGGGAAGTGATGAATGAAAGAAGATGAACAACACAGATGGAACGTTATGGTAAGACATAACTTCTTTATCTGATGTTATTAATCTTCTTTCCATTCATTACTGATGGGACAGAATCCCAAGCTACTTTGAGGTCCATGGGCAGCCCTTATGGAAGAACATTCCTAAGTACCATGGAGCCAAAGGCAGCTCTCCCGCTGGAGACCAGGTCCAATTTGTAATGAGTGATAAAGGTATGAGGCTTAGCCCAAGCAGCTGCTGCACAGATGTCCTCCATGGAATGGAAAGCTACAGATGTCGCCATAGATCTAGTGGAGTGAGCTTTAACTTTTGGCATAGGTTCATTACTAAGGGACTAGATGAAATGTATGCAGTCCCTTCACCATTTTGATAAAGTAAACTTGGAAACAGCATTTCCCATTCTGGGCCCAGAACAGGAGATGAAATGCTGTTCAGATTTATGGATAGGTTTGGTCCTGTCTATATAAAATCTCAATTGTCTTCTAAAGAGTGAAGGCAGTACTGTATTGGCAAAATTCAGAAAGAACACTGGTAGGTCAATGGTCTGGTTTATGGAGATGGCAGAAACAACTTTAGGGAGAAAGGATTGATTCATCCAAAGTGATACTCTGTCTTTATGAAAGTACATATAGGGCCTCTTGATACACAATGCCTGCAGTTCCGAGACTCTTTTGGCAGACATAATGGCTACCAAGAACAAGGATGTCCAAGACAAAAGGTTTAGGTCACACTTCGGAGCAGGTTCAAAAGGTTTCTGAGTCAAACACTGAAGGACTCAAATGATATTCCATGGTTACACAGGCTGTCTGACAGGAGGCCTGATATGAGAAGTCCCCTTTAGGAAATCCTTGCAAATGTGTGAAATTGGAAATTGCTGTTAGGTGTACTCATACGGTGGAGGCCTAGGCTCCATTAATAACAAAAAACCTAGCCAAGTATTGAAGCACTGCAGTAACTAGAGCCGAATATGGGTCTAGCATGTTATCCTTGGAATAGATGGAGAATCTTTTCCATTTATCCTGGTATAGTCTTCTGGTGGATGGTTTATGAGAGGCCAGAATGATGTCTCAAACAGGCAAGGAGAGATTAGCTTGCCTGGCTACTAGTGGAAGTGAAAAAACCAAGCTGTCAGCTTGAGACTGGACAGATTTGGATGACTCAACCCACGGGATTGAGTAATCAGATCTGGCAGAGGGTCCAGAATCCACGGCGGGTATACTAGGTGAGGCTGAAGGAAGGGGAACCAAACTTGTTGAGGCCAGAATGGGGCTATGAGGATCACATTGCATCTCAACCAAAGAGCTTTCTTTCGAAATTGTGGGATCACAGAGATGGGAGGATAAGCATAAAGAAGTCCCCGTGGGCCAATCATGGATCAGAGCGTCTCTCAGTGACTCCCCTTCCAGGGGAAGTAGGGCAAAATAGCTGTTGCACTTGGTGTTTGATGGGGAGGTGAAAAGATCACAGCAGAGCTGGCCCCAGTGGTGAAGATTACAGATGCCACCTCGGGGTTGAGGGACCACTTTTGAGGCATGAGGATGCATTTGCTCAGCTTGTCCACAATCACGTTGGAGCTCCCTGGGATATGCGTTGCTATTAGAAAGCGGTTGGAAGCTATCGCCCACTGCCAAATTCTCATGGCTTCTTGATATAGGGGATAGGACTTGGTTCTTCCTTGCTTATTGATATACCAGACCACTGACATACTGTCTGATAGAGTTGCAATTGTCCCGGAAGGAAGAGCTGAATGGAAGGCCTGCACCGTTAACAGCACAGCTCTCAGTTCTATAACACTGATATGCAGGTGGGGCTCTGAGGTGGACCATGTGCCTTTGACAGTCTTTCCCTGGAAATAGTCCCCCACCCAATCAGGGAAGCATCCGTGGTCACAATAGTTGTGGGCTGAGGTGACTGAAATGGATGACTCCAAAGTTTGATGTCTGGCCTCATCCACCAAAGCAGGTCCAATTTCAGGAGTTGGTTATTCGAATCTGGTAACTGAAGGGGTGATAGTTTGGGAACCAGTGACACAAAAGAAGCCATTGCAGAATCCGCATGTGTAGCTTTGCGAGAGTCACTATTGGGATTGATGCTGCCATAGAACCTAGGGTCTGAAGAACTTCCCTTGCAGGAACTGTTGTTTGTGAGAGTATCACCCGGAGTTAAAGCCACAATCAATGGAGTCTGTGAATTGGGAGTGATACCAGATAGGACTGAGTATTGAACACTGCTCCAATGAACTCTATTTGTTGTGTAGGGACAAGGTTTTATTTCTCCCTATGTATCATTATTCCCAACAATTTTGCCAGAGAAAGAGTATAATGTAGTGCTGTTACCAGACAATGCTTGGTGGGGGCAGTAAGAAGCCAGCCGTCCAGATATGGAAACACCCAGAATCCTTTTAGTCTTAAGTGAGCTGTTACCACTGCCATGCATTTCGTGAACACTCTGGGGGTTGTAGAGAGACCGAACAGCAGGGCACAGAACTGATAATGACTGGCGCCTACCTGGAAGCGAAGCAGACTCCTGTCGTTTGTCCATCTTGATGTATCAATACGCATCGCAGAGATCTATAGAGCACATCCAATTGCCTTCTCTTAAAAAGGGGAGAATGGACTGAACCGTGACCATCCGGAAATTGGTTTGGGTGATAGACTTGTTTAAGCTGCTGAGATCCAAAATGGGTCTCCAGTCCCCTGTCTTTTTTGGCACCAAAAAGAATCTCGAGTAAAATCCGGATCTGCACTGGTCTGGTGGGACTGGTTGGATAACTCTTTTTTGAGACAGCTTTATAATCTCTGAAGCTGCTTCTTCTTCCCTTTGACTGGGTGGAACATCGGGAAGTTTTCTTGGAAATTTTGGCTAACAAAAAAGGGGAATATTGTAACCTCTGGTGATAATGTTCTGCACCCAACGATTGGTGGTGACAGATTGCCAGGCAGCTTGGTGCAGAGAGAAATGACTCCCAACTGCTTCCAGAGGTAAGCAATCGGACCACATCTCAGGAGCGCTGATAAGGCTGTCCAGAGGAAGAGTCCCTGGAGCCTTGGTTATGAGGACCCCCTCAGCCTCTGGGAGTGTCATCACCACGTGCGGCACGGAAAGGACCCTGAGATTTCTTATGCTACATTTTCCCGCTCCTCTGATTCCTGGAGAAGGTATGTTGAGGGATGGAAAACTGTAGGCCTATTGCAGACAAGGTTTTTCCATCTTGTTCACACCTGGTAGCATGTCCTTCACTTTGGAGCCAAAAAGGGACGAAGCTTCGATGGGAGCATTCAAAAAGGAAGACTTGAAGGGATCTGCTAGGTCACAAATGCGCATCCAGGCATGACGCCTCATAACAATGTCCAAACCCGCAGCTCTAGCGCCCCTTCAGTCGCGTGTGACAGCAACCACATGGACGAGATGGATATTGATTCCTGGGTTGCGAGCTGTGAGGTCAATTTGTGCTGACCTCATCAGACAAATGTCCTGAGAGTTCGGAGATCAAGTCCCTCTGGAGCCTCGTAAAATGTGCCAAAGAATTCAGGGACCATATAGCAAAGGTCCCTGAAGCAAAAAAAAACGCTTCCCAAATCTGTCCACTGCCCAGGACTCCCTGTTGCTTGGGTGGACAGTGGGACTTTCATCAGCCTAGTCCTTTTCGTGGCCACTGCCACCACCATAGCATCAACTGGTAACCCTTTGGACCAGTGTGGGTTCTCCTCAGGAAGGGAAAGAATTTTGTCTGATCTCTGAGGGATCGCCTCAATGGAATCAGGGTTCTTCCAAGCATGCTGCTCGATGAGCTGGACAAGCTTGTCGGCAGGCAGGGTAACCCAAGAGGTAGAAAGTGGGTCATAAAAAGCCTGTAGGAACACGGACTCCTCAGATGAAGGGTTGGAGGGCTTCCAGTCACCTCTTTGCTTTAGTGGAGACCCTTCACCATCATCGTAATCCATGTCTTCTGTTAAGGACTCCTCAGGTGAGTCCATGTGCTTCCTCTTCTTTCGAGGGGGGTCCTCAGTGGGGGTCAGTGAGGAGCACTCGAAAGAGTGGGTACCCTGAACAGGGGGTTCTGCGGCTTCTCTGCTCGGTGTCCCGGGGGGGGTGGTGGTCTGTGACAGCTGTAGCTCAGGGGGTGAAAACTGGGGTCCCGACATCAAAGGAGTGCTACCAGAAGCAAGGGTCCTCTCCATCGCAACCGAGAAAGACAATCTTGGGACCGGGGTCATACCCAGCTCTGACAAACCTACTCCCATGGATAGAGCCTCAAGCAGGATCAGCACGGACATGACCATCGGCGCCGAGGATGGAAGAGAGGATAGAGGTGGCTCCGTACCCTGGGCCGATGCACCCATCTCCCAATCCCTAGATTGAGGAAGGACCGGTTCAGCAAGAATTGAAGATGAAAGGGGCAAACTTGGAGCCGGAGTGAGGTGCACGTTAGGTGCCAATGTGATGGGTTCCAAGCAGGATGTTGGAACAGAAAGCCTCGGAACCGAGATGTTCGAAGGAGTAGTGTAAGATGGAGTCCGTGGATAAGGCAACCCAAATCCTGCAGGTGGATGGGTCTTAGAGAGGGAGGAAATCCCCCTGACTAACAACAGCTGGTCTACAAGACGCACCACGTCACGTTCTAAAAGGCTCCTGGT
Source organism: Protopterus annectens (assembly GCF_019279795.1). Taxonomy (NCBI): domain Eukaryota; kingdom Metazoa; phylum Chordata; order Ceratodontiformes; family Protopteridae; genus Protopterus; species Protopterus annectens. The sequence goes on from NC_056739.1 coordinate 1,225,906,119, forward strand.
GGATCTAGCGGATACTCCAGACAGAGAGTCAGGACATTCAAGGAATGGGCTGCCCACTTGGCCCAGAAATGGATCTATGGAAGGGGAGTATCGGGTCTGTGGTGCAAGGTCTGCTGGCACTGAAGTCTCTAGTTTCGAGACTAGAAGTAAAGGGGTCAAATCCAGTGAGGTTGGTACAATGCTCAGTGTCGAAGTGGCACCCAGAAGTGAAACGGTCAGTTCCAAAATGGAAACTAATGGTGTAGTCAAAGGTGTACCCTGAGCTGAAAAGTGGCTACAGGTGCCAAAGTCGAAATAGGCATAGTAAGGTCTATGATTGGTGCCGGAGGCAGGATCGGTGCCAAAACGTCGCTGGTATAGATGGTTTTGAGATGATCAGAGCTGAAGAAGATGGAGCAGAGGAGACTGATTTATGCTCTGAAGATAACTTTGGGACCTTTGATTTCCCAGGCTTGCTCTGATCACCCGATGGTGAAGAAGGGACAGAGTGGGATCTCTTTTTGTCCTTAGAAGGAGGGGTTGAGACCTCCATCACAGAAATGGCCTCTGAGAAGGGAGATTTGAGTAACCCTTTCAGAATGAGTTTATTTTTGCACTCATTAAGAGCGTGTTGGCTGAAGCTCTGAGAAATGTCACATGGGGACTGCACCTAAAGGCGGGCCACTCCCAAACAGTATACACAGTCATCATGAGAATCACTGTTAGGTAACTTGCCGTTACAAGAAGTATAATGCTTAAAACCTGAAGTACCCTTTTTATCCAACATCTTGGCAGAAATAAAAACCACCACAGGTCAACTGTATAATCTAACTATCATGAAGTCAACTCCATTCAAAAAAAAAATCACAAATATAACAATACATTGGTAAAGAAGAAAAAATGAAACACCTGAATAAAGTTTAAAGCTAACAGGTTAAACAGGAAAAACAATACCAACTATGATATTGAAGAAATACCACAAGGGTAAGGGAGGAAAGGCCATACCAACAATGGTACCTGAAAGTTTACTAATGGGTAGAGAGGAAAGAACAAGGTTAGACAGAAGAAACGATACTAAAATACTAATCACTTTGTAGAATATGAAGGTATCCCAAAAACTTTTACACAAATATCAAAAAAGATTTCACTTAGCTGAGAGCTAGGCTGAAATGCGGCTTTACGGCTACACGGCAAATGAGATCTGAGGTAACAGGGAAAAGGGCATTTTGGGTAGAGACTTAGCTCAAGAGTTTTTTTGGCTGGCACGAGCTTGGTAAAAAGGCTGACTCGGTTCCAAGGGCTTGGAACCGAACCCATCACTGATGAATGGAAAGAAGATTAACAACATCAGATCAAAGTACATCCCTGCGCATATTCAAGTACAACTTGGATATATGGATCGGAAATAGAAAATTTATCACAGGATTTAACTCTGTACTAGTAATGGAGAGAGGCAGCTCCTAAATGCTCTGTTCCATACATGGGTCCCCTAAAATTATCTATGATATGAGGTAGATAATGTGAGTCATTTAAGTAGCTCACGCGCATGCTTAAATTCCATTTCCTTTCATTGTATAAATATTGAGGTAATTGATGATGGTTGCATCCTTAACACTTGTTTAGCCTTGAAATATATTGCTGGCCTACCTGTTTCCTGTACTGACTTAGAGTAATGTGTTACTAACCAGTAGTGTCTGGCATTTTGTCTTTTTTTTTTTAGTTTGTCTTCATCTCCACACCTACATGCAGAACATACAGATCTGTATTCCCGTAGTGTTCTTACTGTGCATTACATAATGGTGCAGCTGTTAATATACAATTATTACAAATAAAACAGCAAAAATTTGAAAGTAAGCAGCATAGGTATTTCGCTTCTGCTTCAGTCTGTGTTTTATTTCCTCCATTTGACCAAGTTAATCAGCAGCAGTACAATATCAGATCAGATGGTTCAAATCTGCCAATCAAAATCTTCCTAAGGGTGGATGTTCAGTAGCAAGCATTCCCCTCCGCTCTGTTGGCTTTGTTTACTTAATTTCCTCCCTGAGCTTTTGTTCTATGTGCTACTCTGTACACAATAAGTGTGCTTGCAACCCTCATTTTTATTCTTCTCATGGTTAGGAATGCCTATCAGAATTTTGCATAAATAATCATGCCCTGTTTATGCTAGCATCATCTTGCATTTTTACATCAAATTGAAATGAATAGTTGTGATCCTTCTCTATGAAGATAAACTTAGATAAACTAAATGCTTCTAAAGACAAAAGTATCAATTGTAAGCAAATACCCACATAATCAGTCTATAAATGACTGGTCTTTTTTGAATGAAAGAATAAACAAATGAACTTGTGTGTATGTAAGCGTGCATGCACATATATTCACGTGTATATATGCATATATGTATATACAGTGATACCAAGGAAGGTACAGTTGTGTAACTTAACTTACCTTAATTGTAGATCCTTGAATAGATCACTGTTGCAGAAGCCATAACTACATGGGACATATCATGTCTGCAAAGCTTTGGGCTGCTTAGTCTAACACTATATGCTTACCCTTAGCGTAAGAGTATGTGCTGGAATACGGAGAAAGTATGGGTGAAATTCTTAACCAAAAGGAAGGGTGAAGCCTGAAACTCTACAACTATTTAATCAAAACGAGAGACCAGCCACCTGAAGTACATTATCAGTAGAGATTGTCAATTCAGGTCAAAAGGGCAAAGATAAAGTAAGGTACCCAAACTAGTCCGAAAAGAGTAGGAAGGAAAGAAAGGGGAAATATGGAAGAGTGCTAATACTGCAGCAGTGATCTAATCAAGAATCTATTGTTATGGTAAGTTAACTTACATAACTTTAATATGTTTTTCATTAAATCACTGTTGCAGTAGCCATAACAATATGGGACAATTGCCATAGCATAGGAAGAATGGGACAATGCAGAACATACAGAGTCTAGAAGTCCTTGTAGTATGGCTTTTGCAAATCATTTTCTAGCCCTGGAGTCTGGTGTGTAGTGCTAGTAAAGTTGTGTATGGAAGACCAAGGAGCCTCCTCTAAGACAGACTCAGAGTCCACACTTTGCCAAAAAGCCTTAGAAGTAGCCATAGCTCTCGAGTGAGCTTTGACTCTCAAAAGGGGACTTGTACTATGGTGAGAGTAATAAAACTGGATAGCTTGAGGCAGCCATCTGGAAATGGTTTGTTTAGATACTGACTCTTCTTTCTTTCTTTCTTTCTACAACCAAAGGAAACAAAAGGTTGGTTAGATTTCCTAAAATCTTTAGTCCTGTCCAGGTAAAATCTCAACTGTCTATGAACAGCCAAAGCATGCAGGATTCTTTCTCCTCTGTTTTTGGTTTCAAGCTAAAAGATGGAGATGAATGGCCCAATTTAAAGTAAACTCAGAAAAAAAAAACTTTGTCATAAATGAACGACTGGTTCCAAACCTCACCTCGTCTTTGCAGAAAATCAGAAAAGGTTGCACAGACATTAGGGCCTGCAATTAAGATACCAGTCAAGCTGAAATCAGACCAGTAAGGAAGAGAGTCTTCCATTTATGAAATCTTAAGGAAGAACTGGCTGCAGGTTCAAAATGGAGAGAGTTAGTTTTTCTAATCCCAAGAAGATGCCAGTTGTTTTCTATGTAGTTTAATATGTAAAATCCCTTTCAAAACTTCTTTAAGCTGAAATAAAGGAGAAAGAGGACGGGTCCAAAGGCAGATAAGCAGAAACAGCCAAAAGGTGTACGTTTATATAATTGTACACAAGGCTTCAGCTGAGCAATATACTCAGGCACTAAAAAGCCAGAGCAGCCCCCATTTGGGATGGATCTTGTCCTCTTTTATGGATCTAACTAGATAATCTTTTCCATTTGACCAAGTATAATTTCCCAAAGCAGTTCTTCTATCCTCGTCTAAAACCTGCAATACAACCTCTGAAAAAAAATGCCTGAATGGGATAAAAAACTATAATCCATACTGTCTGGTGGACATTTTGAATGCTGGGGTGGACTACAGATCCTTTGTCCAGTGTAAGCAAATCCACTCTGTCAGGAAGTTAACTTCCCTCGGCCAGTTACATGATGTTGCCTGGACCATAAGGGAGTTGTCAGAATCATCTTTGCCAAGTCCATTTTTATCTTTAAGAACTTTGAATATCAAGAAAAGGGGGGGGGGGTGTCAGATGAACATTCTCATTCACAGAGAAGAAAAATTATCTGTTTTTCAGAGTTACTGCAAAGTGCCCAGGAAGAAAACTGGGTTAGTTGTAAGGTGAGATAGCAGGCAAGCAAATCTACTTGGGAAGCTCCACCCAGGTGGAAGTCTCCTAGAAGTCCTCCTGCCCAATAGCTGATAAAAAGATGGAACATCTATCCTGAATCTACTCAAACTGTTAGCTGTTGTATTCTGCTCTAACAGAGTGCATGTGGCTTGCAGGGGAAGTAGTTCTATATTGTCAGTTCCCTGACAGTCACGGCTTGCCTGCACAGGGGAGTGTGACTTTCTTCCCTTTTTTTTTACATACCACATTACTAACAAGGGTCCAGGGATCCACAGTTGATTTACAGCTTTCATAGATTTTATTAGAGGCATCCTCCCCTTGAGATTTATATGCTTGTTTCTAAAATAAGGCTCCCACATACCCTGAACTTTGATGCCTTCAGAGACTGCCCCTATGCCTTTGCATGAAGTGTCTGTTGTGACTGAATGAATAGGAGGATGGGGAGGTAAAGTGATTCCTGGATTTAATATGACCTGACTGGCCCATCTCAAGAGCAACTATCTTAAAGAAACTGAGGACCAAAATTTGAAGGGATCAGGGATGAAGATGCAAGATCTAGACCGATTTGAGGTATCGCTGGACTTTCCTCATACATGGTCTGGCAAATGGGACCATTAGGATGGATGGAGTCATGTACCCAATATTCTGAGGACCTGTCCTGCTATGGACATGTTTGAAATGGCCAGATTGAAAAAGTGAAGCTAGTAAGATGATACTTTGTGTGGATGGGGGTAAACAACTCATAGACAGGTGTCTAGGAGACATCCTGGAAACACTAACCTGTGAGATGGGCTTAAACACAACTTTTAGCTTGAAACCCAGGCTGCTGAAAAGATGAATAGTGAACTGAAAAGCTGTTAGGATGTCTTGGAGGAAGGAGGCTGAAATAAGGCAATCAAATAGGGGAGGAGGAGGGATTCTTGACAGAGCTGGAAAGGATAACCACTGCAGTCTGTATCCATTCTAGAATATTTTATAAGCCAGGCATCTGAAGTTATGTGTTTACAGAGATGAAAGCAGCAGAAGAGATTGTTTGCAATTTGGTAAGGCTTGCAGGGGCGGCTCATGCTATTGGACTGCCGGACTGCAGCCCCCTCAACTTCAAACTAAAAAATCCTTCAAACTAAAAAAAGAAAAAGAAAAAAAAATATTTTAAATTTGCAGACTTCGCGCATGCTCAGTAGTCCGGACTGCTGCTGAGACAGTCAGGAGCATGCGCAGAGCAGTCCTGATTGAGGAACATGGACAGGAGCGCTCCCACAAGTCTATGCAGTTTTAAACTGCATAGGCTGCCTGGGAACTTGCTGAGGAAACGCGTCGGGGTCGGACTGCAACGTCGGCAGTCAGGAGTAGGAATCTCGGGTCTGGATTGGAGTTTGCTGCAGGGGAAGATCTCGCGACGGGCAGGGTCGGATTTGCGTGCGTTGTCAGCTGCAGTCTCATCGCGGGAAGATGCATGGATGTGGTGGATTTTTTACAGGACTCGGGGGAAGATACAGGGATTTACTACAGGACCAGGTAAGTGTGTGTGTGTGTGTGTGTGTGTGTGTGTGTGTGTGTGTGTGTGTGTGTGTGTGTGTGTGTGTGTGTGAATGCCCCAGGTGCAATATACTGGTGGTTAGACTCATGGTGGTGTGGTAGGGAATACCTCAGGCTTGAACCCTGTACCTTGTATGCAGGTGTTAAAGACCTGAATTCCCTACCTGCCACTATTTGTAAAAAAATTGCAGATTTTTGCCTCATATTTGATCTAATCTATTCCTCATAATATCTGTGGTTTGTAAATATTGCAATGCTTGATATTTGATGGTGCAGTGGTAGCATTGTTGCCTCACAGCTGCAGGTTTTTGGGTTTGATTCTTGGCTGGGGTGCCTTCTTTGTGGGGGGTCTGTATCTTCTCCCTGTGTTTGTGTGGGTTTGCTTTTGTGTCCTCCCATGTTACAAAGACATGTCTGCATTATTTCTTCCTGGGCCTCTGCTGAGAATTGTTTTTTTTTGTTCCAAGTCAGACTGTCCTGATTAACAAATGTTAAATAAAATTAACAGGCATTTGAATTTCAGACTTCAGGTTTCTGAATGTTTACTTCCTTACATATTTGATGGTGCAGTGGCAGTATTGTTGCCTCACAGCTATAGGTTTTCTGGTTTGATTCTTGGCTGGGGTGCTTTCTGTGTGGAGTCTGCATCTTATTCCTGTGTTTGTGTGCATTTGCTCTGGTGTCCTGCCATTTTACAAAGACATGTGTCTACAGTATTTCCCCCTGGGCCTCTGCTGAAAATTGTTTTTGTTCCGTCAGAAGTAAAATTGACAGGCATTTGAATTTCAGACTTCATATTCTTCAGAAAATACATAGTAAAACAACTTTTTATTCTAGCAATAAATATATAGTAACACAACCTTTTATTATAGCAATTTTTTAAGTTTATAAGATGGCTATTTGAAATTTGTCCTTATTTTGGGGACTGTAATACCCTGTTAGTGGCTTTGTCCAGGTTTTTTGTGCTAAGGTTTTTCAGCTATGGCAAGAACTGAATTCACTGAATATGTTTGAGGGCTGTATTTCCTCATTACTGGGTTTGTCCAGGTGTTTTGTGCTAAGAGGTTGACAGCTATGGTGAGAACTGAATTCATTAAATGATAGCCATTTAAGTTTCAGTCTTCCTCTCTTTCACAAAGCAGCTGATTTGGCGTAGCGGTATGTTGCTCTTGACTGTTTTGCACAGGGACCTTGGCAGTAAAATGTACGGTGGTAACACAGCATTTTTCTTTCACAAAGCAGGTGATTTGTCATAGTGGTATGTTGTCCTGACTCTTTTGCACAGGGACCTTGGCAGTAAAATGTATGGTGGTAACACAGCATTTTATTCTAGCAACTTTCCAAGATTATACAAGCAATGTTTAATGTGTCCCTGGTTTTTGCCCTTTTGACCCACCCCAATAAATTTGGCTTTTTCCAGACTTCTTGTGCTGCGAAGTTGAGATGCAGTTGAGTATTGAGTAGATTTTACAAGGAGCTGAGAGCTGCAGGGGAAGAGAAGCTTAGTGCTGATTATGCTAAGTCAACTCACATTGCTAATAGCAGAACAGGTTGTGTACTTGCTTTTGATGCAGAAGGTTGTTGGTTCTACTCCCATAAGGGGTGAATGCTGCCATACTGAAAATTAAGATACTAACTATGAGCCTGTTCTCAGTTTGCCATCCATTTCCTATTGCAATATTACTAGCTTATTTTTAATGTAATTTAGGCAATTTATTCCTCAGGGGCATCAGACACTTTATTTTTCGATGAAACCATGAAATATAAAGGTGATTGCTAGCAGCAACCTCTTCATTACAGATTTATTTAACGTGGAATTATTTAGATTACTTTTTTACTACTTCAGAGATTGTGCATATTTACTGATAATGGTGGACTGTAGAATTGTGCATATTTACTGATAATAGTGGACTGTAGAAGTTTGAGTAGACTTTTTTGATGGAAATGTTCTGAATTGGACAGTTTTGTTTCATTGTTTACTGGAAAAATGTTCAAAGCAATAGGAAGGTGTATCAAAGAGCACATGTATGTTTCATATGCAAGGGGCCTATGATTTGAAAACAGCCCAAAATTAGAAGTTATGTACCTACCATAACGTTCCATGTTAGTTGTCTTCTCTCGCCTTCTTTCTTGCTGGATGGGTTTGGAGCTGATCCTCGGCTCCGACTCGGCACTTGCTAAGCTCGAGAGTCACTTTTACCAGCTCGAGGCAGCCCCATATCCCATGATGCAAGGTGGTAATTACCCAGATCTCGTTTGGTATCTAGAGGAAAAACTGCCTATAAAAACTTTCCACTAAGGAAAGAGAAGCAAGTAACCTAACAAGGCTGTAAATGGAACCAGGTAATCAAGGTCAAGAACTAACTGGTGTCCAAGGAAGAAGAATCTTCCATAGAAAAAGGGAGATCAAGGTCTGTCCAGGCTAGGGGACAGGAGGGAGGGACGCAAGAAAGAAGTCGAGAGAAGACAACTAACATGGAACGTTATGGTAGGTACATAACTTCTAAATGTTAAGTTGTCAATCTCGTCTTCATTCTTGCTGGATGGGACCGCGTCCCTAGCACCTCTATCCTGGGTGGCTCAATGGAACAGACTCTTGAGAACTGTGGAACCAAAGCTTGCCCTGTCCCTGGAGGCCAAATCCAATTTGTAATGAGAAACGAAGGTATGAGGAGTGGCCCAAGTGGCTGCTGCACAAATAGTATCTAAGGGTAGCCTAGCCTGAAAAGCTGTAGTAGTGGCTAGACCTCTTGTGGAATGTGCTTTAGGTTTTGAGCTCAGATGTTTGCCCCTAAGCTGATAAATATCAGAAATGGTGGAAGATAGCCATCTGGATAAGGTCACTTTAGAAACAGGGAGACCTTTTCTATTTTCAGCATAAGAAAGGAAGAGCTGATCAGACTTCCTAAATTGTTTAGTTCTGTCCAAGTAATATCTGAGTTGGCGGTGAACATCTAGGTAATGCAATTTTTGTTCCGCCCTGTTAGAATAATTTGGAAAAAATACAGGAAGATCAATGGATTGGTTTAAATTTGTCTTAGAAGCAACCTTGGGCAAAAAGGATGGATTGGTTCTCAAGGATACTTTGTCCTTGTGGAAGACCAAATAAGGGGGACGAACAGAGAGGGCATGAAGTTCAGACACTCTTCTAGCTGAGGTAATGGCGACAAGAAAAAGTGTCTTCCAAGAAAGAAACTTTAATGAACATGAAGCAGCCGGCTCGAAAGGGGGAAGTATCAAGGATGTCAGCACTAAATTTAGGTCCCACTGTGGTGGGGGATCCCTAACAGGGGGTTTAAGAAGGAACACTCCTTTGAGAAAGGCTTTACAAAGTTTGTGGGACATAATGTTGTGGTCTGCAAATCTGACATGAAAATTCGAGATTGCAGCCAACTGAACTTTGACTGTGGAAGACGAGGAACCTGAGTGAAAAAATTTCGCTAGAAAATCCAAGACTGATTGAATAGGGGCAGTAAATGGATCTATGTTCTTAGATTTTGCCCAAAGGGAGAAGCGTTTCCACTTGCTGGAGTAAATCCTCCTGGTAGAGGACTTAAGAGAAGCTACTATGATATCTCTAATGGGGTTAGAGATCATAGGAAGCCTGGCTAAGGAAGGAAGTGGAGCAACCAAGCTGTGAGGTTGAGGGAAAGAACTGACCGGTGCAGTTGACCCGACTGGTGGGTCAGAAGATCTGGAGCTGGGTCTAGGTGCCAAGGCTGCACCAAGAGATGGCGATGAAGGAACGGGAACCAAATTTGTCGAGGCTAGTACGGGGCAATGAGAATCATTTTGGCTCTCAAAACGGTAGCTTTCTGGAGTACCTGTGGTATCAAAGGAAAGGGAGGAAAAGCATAAAGGAGTCCCCGGGGCCAATCTTGGGTAAGATCGTCTCTGGGGGGATGGCCCGGAAGTGGGAAGAGAGAGAAAAAGTCTGGGCATTTGCTGTTTTGAGGTGTAGCAAAAAGATCGCAGCATGGGCGGCCCCACTTCTGAAAAATCTCCTCCACTATGGATTGCTTGAGAGACCACTCGTGAGGCATGAGTATAGCTCTGCTCAATCTGTCCGCTATTATGTTGGTATTCCCAGGGATATGCATTGCTACCAGAAACCGATGAGAGGAGATCGCCCATTGCCAAAGTCTGAGAGCCTCTCGACACAAGGGATAGGACTTGGTTCCACCCTGCTTGTTGATGTACCACACCACGGACATGTTGTCCGTGTGAACTGCAATAGTTCCTAAGGGAAGAAAGTCGTTGAGGGCTTGCAACGTTAAAAGCACTGCTCTCATCTCTAGGACATTTATGTGCAGGTGGTATTCGAATGGTTGCCACGTGCCATGAACCATCCTGCCCTGATAATGCCCCCCCCACCCGATCAGGGAGGCATCCGTAGTGACCGTGGCTACCGGGGCCGGGGGAACAAAGGGTATGCCCTGATGGACTAGAGGAGAGGAAATCCACCAGGATAGATGGTTCTTGCAGGTCTGTGTCACCAGGATCTTGTGACGCATGGGAAGCTGCTGGAAGGACCATTGTGTGAACAACATCCATTGTAGAAGACGCATGTAAAAATGGGCCAGAGGAAGAAGTGTGATGGCAGCCGCCATGAGGCCCAACACTTTTAGGACCAACCTGGCTTGTACCCTTTTGCTGGCAAGGATGATCCGAACGTGGTTTTGGATATCTAGGATTCTCTGACTTGTTAGGTTTGCTGACATCCGAGTAGTGTCTAGATTTGCACCTATAAAGGTAATAGATTGGCAGGGCAATAAGGAGGACTTTTCAAAGTTGATCAAAAATCCTAACTGACTGCAGAGACGTAGGGTGTAATCTCTGGCTTGGAGAAGTTGATGCCTGGTGGTAGCCAAGAGGAGCCAGTCGTCGAGATACGGAAACACCTGGAATCCTTGACATCTCAGGTGAGCCGTGACCACTGCCATGCATTTGGTGAACACTCTGGGGGCTGTAGTGAGACCAAAGGGCAGGGCTCTGAATTGAAAATGACTGGTCCCCAGCCGAAAGCGGAGAAACCTTCTGGAGCGTCTGTGGATTTTTATGTGATAGTACACAACCTGAAGGTCTATAGAGCACATCCAGTTGTCTTTGCCCAGAAAGGGCAAGATCGATTGAAGTGTGACCATCCAAAATCTCATTTTTTTGACAGACTTGTTGAGCTTGCTGAGGTCTAATATTGGTCTCCAGTCTCCCGTCTTTTTGGGGACCAAAAAAAACCTTGAGTAGATTCCGGACTTTAAATGGTCTGTTGGAACTGGCTGGATGGCCCTTTTTTTTAGAAGCTTTGAAACCTCTAGATTTGCAATTTCCCTTAGACCGGGTGGAATGTTTGGAAGGGAACTTGTCTGAGGGAAGGGGCTTTCCTCGAAAGGAATCTTGTAACCATCGGATATGATAGACTGTACCCATCTGTCTTGAGAGAGGGAAAACCAGGCTTCTGGGTACAGCGACAATCTCCCCCCGACTGCCTCTAAGGGTGGACAATCGGGCAACACCTCAGGGATGCTGAAAGGGCTTGTCAGAGAGGGGCTCTGTGCTGCCCTAGTTCTGCGGACCCCCTCTGCCCCTAGGGTGGCGTCTATTGTTATTACCCCCTCTGCCTCTGGGGGTAAACTGACCACGTGCATCCGGCGTGACTCCCTGAGATTTCCAGAACCACATCTTCCCTCCCTTCTGACCTTTGGGATAAGGCCTAGAACGGGTGGAGAAACGGACTCCTACGGCAGAAAGAGTCTTGCCGTCTTGCTCACACCTGGTCAAAGTGTCCTTCACCTGAGGGCCAAACAATGTTGACCCATCAAAGGGAGAGTTTGTGAAGGACGCCTTAAAGGGGTCTGCAAAATTACAGAGCCGCATCCAGGACTGACGTCTGAGAGCCACTCCTGTGCCTGCAGCTCTACTCGCCCCATCGGCTGCATGAGAAATGAGCCGCATGGAGGAGTTGGTTATGGAATTAAGGATTCCCAGCTGAGAGGCAATCTTTTCCTGAGCCCCTGCTGCTGAAGGATCCTGTACTACTTCACCTAATTCTTTAAGGATGTCCCTTTGAAGTCTGGTGAAGTGACATAAATAATTCAGCGAATGCATAGCAAAGGTCGCTGAGGAAAACATCCGCTTACCATACCTGTCCATGGTCCTAGACTCCTTGTTAGGAGGATGGACTGGTACGGAAGGATCTGCAAGTTCCTTCTTGGTGGCCGCCACCACCATGGCATCAACCGGGACACCTTTAGTAAGAAACTGCTTTTCAGCAGGGGCCGTAATAAATTTTGAAGGTCTCCTGGGGACTGGTTCCACCGAATCAGGAGATGCCCACGCCTTTCGAGCTATGACCTCCATAAGAGGGTCGAAAGGCGGAGACACCCAGGAGGTGGAGGGTCGAGATCCAAAAGCCTCCAGGTATACTGATTCATCCTCGGAGGGGTTAATGGAGGGCCAGTTCCCCCTCTGTTTGAGGAGCTCAAGGATGTCTGAAAAGGAGACATCCTCAGAGGGGGATCTTGGGGACCCTTCCGACTCAACCAAATCAGTATCCGATGTTGTAGACTCAGGGGAGTCTAAATGCTTCCTCTTGCAGGTCCTCTTACGCGGGGGCTCACCTGAAGGATCAGGAGAAACCTCGGAAGAGGAAGTTCTTCCCAATGGGGAGACCTGGGGCGATGGATCTCTGGGTCCGAGAGCAAGAGAGCGGGAAGAGGTATCTACAAGGCACCGTAGAGGGAGGAGCTAAAGGAACTGACTGCTGACTGAGCTCAGGGGCTAGCACACTCCTCATCACCTCGAAGGCTCCCCTCCCAGGGAGGGCCGAGAGATCCCACTCCGAAGAAACAGGGATCCCCGGTCCCACCGAAAGGGAAGGCTCCGAGGCAGATGTCGGGGCCGAGCTCACCAAGGCCGAAGCTCCGAGAGGGAGAACGGGGTCGGACAAGGGTCCGATGCCACTCGCCCCCTTGGAACCGACCAGGGAAGCCCGACGCCCGGATCCCTCCAAGGAAGGTCTCAAGGAGGAGATAGGAGTCGAGGACGACGGAGCCGAAAGGTGTGGTATCGGCTCCAAAGCCGCAACAGTCACGGTACCAATAATCTCCGGCTCCGAGCTCTGTAGGAGAGTCAAAGGAGGAATTTCAGGAGGGTGTAAAATAGCAGTCGTCTGTTGAGACGGGCTATGGAGCATTTGGGCTAGTGCCTGTGATTTTAATAGCCTACTCACCACTCTCTCCAAGTCATGGTCTGATAGCCTGGAAGACCTCGATGATCGGCTCCGATGGCTCCGCTCCGACAGCAGGGGGGAGGCCGGAGCCGAGTGAATAGATTCCAAGGAAGGAGATGTAGACCTCTTTATGGACGGAGCCATCGGAGCCAAAGAAACCTCGGTTCCATGTGGAGCCGACAACATGTCGGCTCCGAGTGGAGACAAAGATATCTCGGCTCCAGCCAGAGCCGAGACATGCTTCGACGCTAGGGTGTCGGCTCCAGCCGGAGCCGACACAGGTGCCAAAGCCAGGGTATCGGCACCGAACGGCACCAATACTGGAGCTTCCAACAAGGAAGGATCGGCTCCGGACAGAGCCGATGTCGACTCCGGCGGAGTCGGAACCAAGACCACAGACTTGGACACTGAAGCCTGGGTCTTGGAAGGCTTAGAGGGCTTACCGGAGCCGACCTTAGCCGGGGAGGTCTCAGGCTTAAGGAGACCCCTGAGGATCAATTTATTCCTACGTTCCTGCAGGACTCTCTGGCTAAAGGAATGACAGATAGCACAGGAGTCCTGCAGGTGTAGGGGTCCCAGGCAATAAATACAAGAAGTGTGACCGTCTGTCAGAGACATCTTCTGACAGCACGAGTCACACTTCTTGAAACCTGAGACCCTAGTATCTTTGGACATGTCTAAGTCCTAAAATACACACACACACACACACACACACACACACACACACACACACACACACACACACACACACACACACACACAGACCGAAGGTACTAATAAACAAAAAATTAGAACTGTAAAACACAGTTGCAAAACACAACACAACACCCACACCTAAGGAAAATCCTGACAGGAACTGTAAGGGAGGGTAAGGCCTAAGGCCCAAACACTAGAAGCTTAAGAACAAGGGATTGAAGTGAAGGGTATGGAGCTATGTGAATAAAGATTCACTAAAAGACTATGAAAATAAAATTTTTAGGGAATTGGGTTCTAAAATTCTTGACAAATAGCAATATATAAATCACTTACCAGGAGCTGGTAAAAAGGATGACCTCATTAGCGAAGCGGCAAACGAGATCTGGGTAATTACCGCCTTGCATCATGGGATATGGGGCTGCCTCGAGCTGGTAAAAGTGACTCTCTAGCTTAGCAAGTGCCGAGTCGGAGCCGAGGATCGGCTCCGAACCCATCCAGCAAGAATGAAGGCGAGATTGATAACTTAACATTTAATCTTTATCTGCCACTGGCAAAATGTATTTTCTTTGAATGTGGGTTTCAATGCTGTTTCAATGAATGTGAGTTTCAATGGCAGAGAAGTTTTAATGCTAAGTTTTCATTGTGAGACTGCATTGCTTTTTTAGTAGATGACTTAGTGTCTGTGCTGTAAAATACAAAATAAAACTTTCAAATGAAGTCCAACTCATCATAGAAGTAAAGCAGTATGCACATTAGTGTTTATGGTAAATGGAGTGAAATAGCCAAGTAATGGTTCATTGGAATGGCTGCAGAGGCTCCATTCAACCATGATTTTGTCAGGGGGGGGGAAGGGCAGCAAACTCAGACAGGCCCAGCTGAACTATACCTCCCAACTGTCCAGATTTTCAAAGAATGAATAGATTTTTGCTTCTTATTTTTGGTTTGTTCTTCATAAAATTTGTAGTTTTCTGGCAAATCATTTAGAAATTAAGTCACTAAATAATGATACACCGAGTTTCAGACTTCATAACCTTCAGAAAAATGCATGTTAAAGTAAGAACTGTTATTCTATCAACTGTCTCAATTTATACAAGAGCAATTTTTAGTACTGTTTATATGTTCCCCCAATATATTTTGCCTTTTTCAGATTTACTGCATTAACAGGTTGAGAGGTACATGCAAATAAATTGCTTTATAGAATTAGGCATAGCCAACCTATCAACTGTCCCTGATTTTGGCTCAAAATGTTGCTCTACCCCCTAATAATCCCTCCGCAAAATAGCAATTTTGGAAGAAAATATGGAGGGTTTACAATTAAGAAATAACTGTAATAATCAAAGTTATAGATTACTTGAAATGCATGTAGATTCTTTTATTTTGTCAGCTGCTTAAGTTAGCAGTACTAATATTAAAGTGTCCCTTCTTTGACAGGTTCTCAGCTGTATTGTGTGGCTATTTTATATTTTTGCATCACATTTGGTCCATGTTTTCATAAAATTGTGTTTTTTGGCAAATTAGTGACAAATCACTAAAGACTGAAGTTAGAAAATAATGACAGACATTTGAGTTTCAGATTTTATACCCTTCAGAAAAGTCATACTAATGCAAGACCTATTCTATTATCTTTCTAAGTTTATTAGAACAATATTTAAAAATTGTCCTTATTTTTGGGCCTTTGTCCCACTTCTGTGTATGGCTTTGTCCAGATTTCTTGCTCTGAGGTTGAGAGGTATGACAAATGTGTCAGGGCCATCACAGTCAGCCAGAGACATTTCAAATTGTGACATACTTGTTGCACCCCACTCCACCATGTAGTGACTCTGGATGTGTCCAAGCAAGGCAAGGAGTAGTTATGCAGTGTAAATGTGCAGTGTGTCCCCCCCATCCAAGGTAGACACAAGTACTACAGTGGCTTTTCATCTGTCCTTGATTTTGCAGAACAGTCTGGTTTCTGTCATATTTTTGTACTGTTGATTTATGCTTATTACTCAGTGCCTGTTGCTCTGTGTTTAAGTAGCAATGCTTTAATGACCATAAGGTAAGCTTGTCTGAGATCGTAAGATGCAAGTAAGCTTTAATAAGCATACTGTTAAAGAATTGCCAACATTGAACGCCTTTCTGTTGTTGCCTTGCAGAGAATACTTGACTAGATAATGTATAAGCCTTGGGTATTAAAGGACAGGATTCCATTATTTTAAAAGGCTCATTACACTTGTTGGAGACTTCCAGTCATCTCTACAGACTTTACCCATAAACTAAACAGAATGCCAATCATGTGTGGTCCATAACCTGTACAGTAATCCTTTAAGCAATGTATCTTGAGCTTGTTTCTTGTTTGCTTTTTATTTTTTACTTTCATGTTTTCCCCATGAAACAAGTAGATAGTTGACAGGCAGCAGGTCTTTTGTGGATAAGAAACATTTTTACAAGTGGGGGCATCACAGAGATTTCTACTTTCAGCATGTTACTTGGTACTTTAATAAAGCTGAATATTAATTATAATTAGAACTGCAGTGCAAGGAGAAGTGGTTTGAGTTGAGTGCTTCTGGTTTTTCTTATACTTGATTTTGACTGGCATTCCAGTAATGTATTTAAAAAGTAATTTATTTTTTCATGCCTCACAACCTTTTGTTTCCATCTAGATATTAAGCAAGCTGTCATGCAGCCAATGCATTGAAATATTTTTATTCTTCTACACTTATTTTTGTCTTGATTGGACTCTCATAATGATGGTTTGCCACCCAGGGCAGCGTATTTAATTTTTGTGGTTTTGAGCATAGCTCCTCCCCTTTCCAGTTGGCCACACCGCATCCCCTTAACCCCACCCATTCAGCTGTCTCCTGCAGCCCCCCTTTGATTTAAAGTCACCAGCCACCACTGAAGGCTTGTAAGGTTAGGAAAAGAGGCACAGACAGAAAGGAGGGTGAATGGAATATATGTCTTTCCTTTTATAATCTCCCTGCTATTTTTCTTGTATTGCTGTTTAGAAGACTTTTATTGAGACAAGAACTAGAGAAAGATGGGTAAATCATTAGTATTTAGGGATAGGAGAAAAACAAGTCCTTTTCTTGCATGAACTTCCCCGTTTCAGTTTCTTCAGTACTTCAGTTGACGAATTCCTAAACAAATGGTTAAAAAGAGGAGCATTCAGTAACTGAACTTTAACAAGAGCTGGAAAATTATGTAATCTAATATGTGCATTCTTGTGCATTAATGCACCTGTAGAAGTAGCCTTGGATAAAGCATTCACTGCATCATAAGCACACTTAATAGAATGCTTAGTAACCTGTAAGGCAGGATATAGCATTTCCAACAGGGAAGATTTAGTCTCAGTCTGGAAAGGAAGTTAAGATTTGCAATATATTAGCAAAAACTGTAAGTAGTTGGACATGTGAGTCTAGCAGTTGATTGCTCTCAATACTAAGTGGAAGATATATGAACTTTTTTTCTAAAACTGTCAAATGAATAGCTGTCTGACATTTGGCACAGGGTTAGAAACAGAAAAAGTCTTAGAAGATCTGTCCCCATCGATATAAAATATAGCAGGGTTTGCTACTGGGTTTACAAAGGAATTTGTGTGTGTCAAGCAACCTGTAAAATCTGTCAGATTTATTGATGATGGGAAGGAAATTGGGGAAACAGAGGCAGAAGCAAAGCCATCCTCTTAACACTCCTCAGACATAAGGGATGGCTACTAGTTTGGGGGACTTCTCAATAGCTTATTATACTGCTTCTGAGTTTCTGACACCTCCTTACTCTCCCATTTAAAATATTCTTTTCATTTTAGAAATTATATCTTCAAAAGATATTTTTCAGTGTGGGAGTCTGAAAACAGGGTGCCTTCAGTTCCACAATCACAAGGAGAAGGGACAAATAACTATGAGGTATACTCCAGACCCTTAACATCTGATTCAGAAAAATTGTCTTCCTTTTGTACTGAGGAAGAGGAAGAGCTCTTCTTCTTGACTGGGGTAGAAACTGGAAGTGGCTGGATTGCCTAAAACAGGCCCTTAGCAAAATTATATCAGTCTCCGTAAGAAACTTTTTGTATAGAGGTGGAAGGAGACAAATGTTTTCTCTTTTGAGACCTCTTTTCTCTAGCCTTAATGCTATAGGGGTAGAATCCAAAGGCCAGACCTCCAGCTGGGATCTGGTGGCATTCTCTCTCACTGAAATTTGGCAAATACCTTCCTCACCCTCAGAGAGAATACTTCTAGGTTCTCCCTTCTTAGCAACAGCCTGACATACAGTTTGACAGGATGAGCATAAAGCCTGGGCTTTAGCAGCCTCTGGAGGGGTCATGCCAGAGGAACCAGAACAGCTGATCTGAGATTGTGAGGACTGAGAACATACTTTAAAGGAAAGCTCAGACCCAGACAAGAGAAAAGAGGAAAAAGTATAAGTTTCTTTAGAAATCTCATTAACAACTTTCTTCTTTTTCTTATGAGGAGGACGTCCACTGAATAGGAGTCAGTTGCCATGGCTTCTCCTGCCAGTTCTCTAAGGTACTTATTTTCCAGAAACATTTTAAGAGGATTTAGTGCACATTTTATGGTTTTGAGAATCAATCAAAGGCAAACCTAATGGGACCATGCATCATGTTGAGCCCCTGAACAAAAAATGCAAGAGGAATGGGCATCCTTGCAGGCCATCTTTACCTTTCCTGACAGAAAAAGGATATTTATCTGCTCAAAACTACAGCTGAATCCAACTGTCAAAACTCACATCCCTAAGCTGATGAGAAGTCTGCATAGGCATACATACAATACAGCAAGAAAGTTCTGATTTTTAGCACACCTGTACATACTTCTATACTAGCACTCACTGTCGTACTAAAGGCAGATGTACTGTGTGCAAGGAAGGAGCCCAAAGTTTTGTAGCCTGGCCAGATGTCTGATCCTTGGCAGGATATGTCCCGTATAGTTATGGCTACTGCAACAGTAATCTAATTAAGAACATTGTGAATAACTATTTCCTCACAAAGATATGTTGTCACAGCTGAGTGAAAAACTGAGGTCAAACTGGATAGTCATTCAGGTGAGGAAGTACTAGGATACGTTTCAACCTGGGGTGTGCAAAGTGTAAAACAAGGCAGAGACTGAATAATTTAGAGGCTGTGGAAAGGCCATAGATCAGAGTTGTAAACTGTAAGTATATCTGGCTGATATGAAAGCTGAATAATTTCCTATAGAAAATGCATACTAGAATCTACAAATAAACATCCTCCATATCCAAATCTAGTAGCTCTAAATCCTATTTTACTGCAGCAGTGGTTCTCAAATGGTGAGATCAGCCTTTATGGGAGACTGAAACCTTATTCAGGAGTGGTCCCACACAATCTAAAAATGCTATGTATTTACAAAGTTAACTATTCATTTTTAATTTTGTACGGGATCACCTTAACTGCAGAAAGATAAAGAGTTAATAAATATGTGTATCTGACTATAAATCAGTAGTAAAAGAATAATATACTAAGCTAAATTTTGATTATTTGAAATGTAGGGGACTCTCTGTGAAGTGAAGAATATTTGCAGTTTAAAGGAGTCTCTTTGTTAAAGAGTCTGAAACACTATGTACTAGAGTTAATAGCCATTTCAACCCAAGATGACAGCCTATTAACTTAAACATGGCTTTGTCTAGCCTTTTTTCTCTTTTGCACTGTTTTGCACATTTCTTAACAGTAAAAAAGAAGAAAGAAAGAAAGATGAAAAAAGGTACCTGTTTAGTATCTTTATCACATACAAGAGCAACTAAGAATGCTTTACTAACAGCATGCAATTTATATTGTGAAATGCTTCAAAGAAATAAGAACAGAAATTGTTTTACTTACAGTTACTTTTTCCTTCCTCTTCCCCTTCCCTCAGTGTCCTTCCAAACATTAACGGCATGAAGTAAGGCAAATGCCTTTCAGCTCTCCACAAGTTTAACAAAGTCGACAAAAATCCACTCTTTCCACTTTTTCTTATACAACCGTATTTCACAAATGTGACCGATGCTTTGCATTTCATAGGTTCATACGTGTGTACTAGACTAATGGCCCTGGAGCCTTTACAAGCCTAGCCCATAGGATTACCCTGGCACCGTGCCACCCAACCTTAGTTCCTAGTGCACCTGTCAAGTAGAGCCACTGGAGTGATCCCCGGGGTGAATTTTCTATTTCCCATCCACTCATCAAGACTTCTCTTAAAGAGGGTCAGTGAGGTGCTCTGCATGACATGTATGGGAAGTCTATTCTACAGCATGGGCAGTCTCTTGGTTATCAACCTGTCCCTCAAGCATGTTCTGTTGATTGTGGTAATGAGGTTGAGGTCTCTGGAGCGTATGGTGCGGAGGGATTAGGTTTCTTTAGATGTAGCATTTACCCAGAGCTGGGTCAGATATGGCTTTGTAAGTCAAGCAGAGATCGCCTCTAAGTAGGCAATATGAGACAGAGAATAGTTGGAGTTTTTTGAGTCTGGCCATATAGGACAAGTGTTTAAGGCCTAGGATCCTCTTTGTGAGGTACTTTTGCTGCCTCTCCAGTTGTTGCAGGTGTCTAATACAGTACATGCCAAATGAGGCATTGTACTCGATGATTGGCCTAATGAGAGAAGAGTAGAGGAAGAAAATGACCTCTTTCTTCCTGGATGCAAAACCCTTAGTAATGAGATGTGCCACAGAGAAGGACTTTATGACCACAATGGCAACGTGGTGGTCAGAAGACAGATTGCTGTCAACCTGTGTTCCCAGATCTCTTATAACGCCTTCTGTGTTCAGTGGACTACCATCAATGTGGTAATTCAAAGGAACCGGGTTTTTCCCAAAGGGGATGAAGATACATTTTTTGGCATTGAGCTTAAGGCCATGGTTCTGACACCAGTCTTTCTGTAGGATATCAACATCACTTGGGGAGTTAATGATAGCTCCCAACTTGCAATCATCTGCAAACTTTGTCAGCCAGAGTCCCTTTGTGTTGGCCTGGACTTCAGAGACGTAGATACCAAACAGGAGAGGATCCAGGACTGAACCCTGTGGGACTCCACTCATGACTGGTCAGCAGTCTGACTTGGAGTCAGCTACATTCACACTGTGGGTTCTGTGAGCCAGTTTGCAACCCACCTAGTGATATAGGGGTTGATTCCTAGCTTATTAATTTTTTCTATGATTCCTGAGTGGGGAATGGTATCAAAGGCCTTGGCCAGATCAAGGTAGGCTGTATGAACCACCTTACCTTCATCCACAGCTCTGGCAACTGACTCAAAGAAGTTGACCAAGTTGACCAGGCATGATCTACCCTTCACAAAACCAAACTGTGCATGATCCAGAGTTTGGAGATTCCCTATATCCTTGTTTATTAGGTCCATGATGATGCATTCCATAGCTTTGCATATCAAACTCGTCAGGCTTAATGGGGCGATAGTTCCCGGGGTCTGTAGTTGCTCCTTCTTTGTGGAGAGGGATGACTGTAGCAGTGCGCCATTCAGTAGGGATGAAGCCTGAGGTGAGGTTATGATTGAACAGGGCACACAGGTGAAGTGCCAGTTCACTCTGTAGTTCATGTAGAACAGAGCATGGGATACTGTCAGGTCCCATAGAAGCTGTATTATTGGCCTTGGACAGTGCTGTTTTAACCTGTGCAGCAGTAATACTGGGTGCCTGGCAATCTACTGGTATTGTGATTGGTCCTTGGGGGGGTAAAATTAGCACTGAATCTGTTTGCCAGTATATTTGCAATATATGTTGGCTCGGTATAGGAGGTACCATTGTGCAGTAGCTCAGAGCAAATCTGGGAATTGCCATGGAGATTCTTTACATAACTATAGAAGGCCTTGTGGTTGTCTTTACTATCTGTTGCAATTCTGTTTTCATAGCTAGCTTTAAAGGATTTGATGAGGGATCTCAACCTTTTGTTGAGGCTAATAAAGGAGTTTTTTCAGTCTTGGGACTTCACCTTATTCCGCATCAATTTCCTCCTTCTGTTGTAGAGTTTGTTTTTGGCAGGGGACCACCAGATTAGTTTCCTTTTTTTTGAGGACAGCGCCTTAGTTCTATTCGGTATGGCGAGATCCATGCATTTGTGTACGTGTTCATACATTGCATTGTGTATGATTTGGCAGTCATACAACTATTCTACATTTGCATGGGTGCAGTGAAGTTAGCCACCTCTGTTTTTAGGAGCCCAAAGTTAGCTTTGGAGAAGTTTTTCATGGTGGTTACCTTTGTTGGGGGGGGGGGGGTGGAGTGGATGTGGATTTCCAAAGTGATTAGCTTGTGATCAGATCTAACCAGAGAGGAGTTGACTATTGGAGTAGAGCAACTATTGCTCATGTTAGTAATGACCAGGTCAAGGATGTTGCTACCTCTAGTGGGGGTAAGAACGAGCTGGTCCAGGGCATTGCAATTAATGAATTCCAGAAAGCAGCCTCATATTTATACACTATTTTCCATGTTACTGGTCTTCCAAGGTAGTCCTGATTCTTCTATCAGTTCCTCTGCTCTTCTGTCTCTCAAGCATTCTCATTTTGGAATAGTGGAAAGGGTTTCACTGGCAAAGTCTCTCTATGTGCTTTATTATCAGAAGTTCCAGTCTGCTTGACAGATCGTTTTTGTTGGACAAACTTTTGTATTTCTTTCTTAGCCTGTTCTGCATCAAAAAATGACTTTGATCTTCCAGAAAAAAAATATTCTGAAGACATCTGGATATAGCAGCTTGAATCTCATACCTGCCTAAGGACATTCCTTGATTGTTGGAATAAATGTGTTTCTCTTTTACCTGGTGAACAGTGAATAATCCTTTTCTACAAACATTCTATTGTCTCCATCTTTTAATACTTTGCTGTTTTGCACAGTTGTATCAGGATCAACTATTTCTGCTGGTAGGATTGCATCTTTGCTAATACAGGTTTTGGCTGCTATTTCCTGGCCAGGATAGGAGCATAAACACAATGTGCTCTTTCAATTAACAGTTTCTGCTGTGGAATACCTGTCCAGTTGCTGATTTGTGCCTTCACAAAATTAATAGTTTGTTCCTTCTACTTTCTGTGGTACAGCAGAAAACAACTCAGATTTTCCCTATGTGCTCTGTCCTCTAGTTCTATCATTTTTTTAAAACATCTCTTCTTGAAATTATACTCAGTCAGCCTTTTCTTCACTCTGAACTGTAATTTTTGCAGTTTTATCAGCTCATCTGAACAGCTGTTTTAAAGCTTCTTCCATTTTTTGCAGCTTTTTTTAATTTGTGTTTCATTTACGTTAATCAGCTCTGAGCACATTTGGTTTATTTTTTCCTCTGTATTACTGAAAGCCATGTCTTGCACCAAAGCTGGAGTTTGAATTTCTTTTTGATGAACAGCTGCAGGGTTCTTTCCAGTCCAGCTGTAGGATTCTTCCCAGTCAATATTTTCTCTTCAACTTTTCTAAATTATTTTCTTTCACGCTCTCTCAGTTTCTTCTTTGCTGGCATCTAGGCAGTGTACTTACTAGCCAGTAACTGCATTTACTAAAAATGATAGAATTCCTGACCTTTGTCTTTCAGTTTCTTCTTTCACACTAGGAGAGCTGAAGTTATGCTGTTAATCTTTTTTGCAGCCAGCTTGGAAAAATACTTTACAGAGCATGATGAAAGACTATACACATTTTATGTGGTTGATACCATACTGATGGATACTGTGGAAGAAGGCATTTAGGAAGGCTGAATGAGTGGTGTAGTATATGATATCTCAAAGAAATAATACAGGAAAATGTATGGTTTTGTACATGAACATAGCACTCCATGTACAGGGCTTGTTATGGGTGGTAAAGATTCTAGATGGATCTAGAAAAGGACTTGTGGGTACTAGTTACTCCTACAGTAAGTCATCAGAAGCACTTTGAGAAGATAGTGGCCAAGGTTAATAAAATGCCAGTTTGTACAATAAGAAATGCGGATTCCATCAACAAGTAAGAGATAACACTATTGTATAGGGAGTTGATAAAGCTGCAACTAGACTACATTGCCCAGTTTTGGAGTTCATATAAACAGAGTGGGACATTAACCTGATCATTAAAGTGCAGAAGAAGGCAACAGGGATAGCATGTTGCTGGAAGGTAGAAAGAATGAAGAATGGATGAAAGCTCTGCAGTTATATTTATGCAAATCTAGAAGGGAAATAAAAAAATAACATCAGGGTTTATAAGAGAATAGAGGACAGGTGAGAAAAGTATTTTGAGAAAGGTGAATGGACAGAGCACAGTCTTCAGGATCAAAGCACACTAAATTTAGTCTAAATATGAGGACTTAACTTCTTTTCAGAAAAGGTGGTAGATAAATGGAAGAAACTCCTTATGTGAGAGGCATAGTGTCAGACTACTGTGTTAAAAAAAAAGAAAGATGAGAGAGGTAGAACCTAGGGATATGGGAGGGCAAAAGCAGGGTGTTAGCTGCAACCAAGTAGTATACTAGATACACCTCATGTCTCCATTTTCTGGGACTGCACACATTATATGTAAATAGTGTAGTGTAAAAATACATTGGAGCTAGAAGTCACAAGTTCTGCTCACTTTGTTTACAGGTCAAAACTAAATAAAAGTAAACATAGATTTTGGAACAGAAAGACAAAAAGCTTTTAACTATCCAAGCAGGTTTCCACCTAGATCAAGTTCTACAAATGGTAAACAACAAGAGTCTCTACTCCTGCAGAGTCTTTCACTGTACCAAAAAGTCGATGTTTCTTTCAAGTAATACTCCTTCTTTGTTAAAAGGCAAACAATTCTTCCAGGCAGTTCTGTGTCTCTCTACCATATGAGTATTATCTCTGCAATGACAGACAAACAT
The DNA here is from genome assembly GCF_019279795.1 of Protopterus annectens. NCBI lineage: Eukaryota > Metazoa > Chordata > Ceratodontiformes > Protopteridae > Protopterus > Protopterus annectens. The sequence goes on from NC_056739.1 coordinate 1,225,930,629, forward strand.
CTGTTGCACAAAAATATTCCCTCAGCATTGAGAGGCATGTGCCTGATTGGAAGACTACAGCACTTTCTTTTAATTCCCTTCCAGTGAGTGCTTCCATTCAATTAATGTTGCCTATTCTGCTCTCCCTTAATATCAGGTATCATCTCTCAGTTCACAAATTAAAATCAAATACCCACTGAAAAAGCAAATTATACAAGAAAGCATTTTCAGATCAGAACAGTAGAAAAATACATATTTTTTGTTTAACTTCCAACTCTACTATGTCACAGAAAGTATATTCCTTTCTGGAATCTCAGAACAAGCACATGATTTCTGCAGCATGAATAGCTACAGAACAGTTCCATAAGCTACCAAAAAGACTTGTAGTTCTTCGAAGGAAATGGAAGATATTTCTGTAGGCAGTGATGCAAACAGTTAACAGTACGGCAATGCATATCTTTTAAAATTGTGTTAATGGACTTACTTCATGTTTCTTCATTGCCTCTCTTAGCCACATACTGAATGCAACACGACTTTCGGTATCTCCACTAGCTCCAATGCTCCATACCAGAGAAAATAAAAACCAGGGTTCAATCAGTTCTCCCACACGGTTCAACTTTTCCTGAGGCAATCCCTTTTCTCCCTGTCAGAGATATAAATGAGAGATATAAATGAGAGCCATTAACAATTCCACATAATCAAAAATCTTTTTAATGCTACAGAGCTATTGTGCAACATGCTTATATAATTAATAATGAATAATTAAAACTAAGGGACTATCAAGACTAAGTAAAAGCGGAAAAGGTTACATAATATTTTTTACAGCTTTACATGCAGTAGAATCTTAAAGAAACTAGGTCCAAGAAACCAAAAGCAAAAAAAAAAAAAATAAAAATGTATGAAAGAATTTTCAATGAATGCTGATACAGCAAAATGATTTTGATGAGCTCCACTTTCAGCAATAATAGTGTTTGCACCTTTCCCAACTATTGTAAGACTGTGGAGTCAGTATACATAGGTTTAGAGACATGGAGGGTGCCCCTCAAAATGGAGGTTAGAAGGGGGTCCCCCCTCAAAGTATATACTTTGAGGTTCCTGGAAGTAGCTTACAACGTCAAAACCTCAACGAAAACCCATCTGACACAGACATCCTTCAGAAGGGTCTCATAGAAACTGATAACTGGTGCCAGAGCCATGGCCTAAAGTTAAACGCCAAAAAATGCATAGTCATACCCTTCGGGAAAAACAAGGTTACCCCTAGTTACCATATAGGTGGCAATCCACTAAGCACAGAAGAGGTTATCAGGGATCTGGGGACCCAGGTTGACAGTGGCCTTTCGTTTGACACTCACGTTGCCAAAGTAGTTAGGAAGACCTTCTACATTGCCCACCTGATCATGAAGGGATTCACATCTAGATCAAGGGAGGTCATCGTTCCCCTGTACTCATCACTCATCAGACCAATGATTGAGTACAATGCCCCATTCGGAATGTATCTGACCCGACACCTGCAGCAATTGGAAAGGCCCCAAAAGTTCCTCACCAAAAGGATAAAGGGTCTCAAAAATATGTCTTATGCTGCCCGACTGAAGGAACTCCAGCTCTATTCAGTCGCTTACCGTCTGCTCAGAGGTGACCTGTGCTTGACATACAAGGCCATGTCCAACCCGGAATTAATGAACATGCTTCACCTCAAAAAATCTAAATCCATCAAAAATACAAGGGCAAGAGACTTAAACCTCAACACAGCAATTAATAGGATGTGCTGGAGGGACAGATTCATCACCCAGAGACTCCCTATGCTGTGGAACAAAATCCCTGTACATGTGAGGCAGAGCACCTCGCTGGCCTTGTTCAAGAGAAATCTTGACCAATGGATGGGAGATCACAGGTATACCCCAGGGATAACCTCGGTGTCACTACTTGACAGAGGCACAGCAAAATAATGGGCATAGTATCCTTCAAACTAAAGGGGTGGCAAAAGCCGCAAAACTATGGGCTAGGCTTGTAAATGCCCTAGGGCAGATAGCCTAGTATGAACCTATGAACCTATGAACATAATGTGGGCCCCCCCCCTACTTAAATATACCAACTCCAAGATCGCACTACAGTGCCGAAAATGGCAAAGTAATGAAAGCGGCCAAGTGAATTCTTTCTCGGGGAAAGGCTTCATTAAAAAGCCGCTTTGTTATTTTGCCTTTTCGCTCTTGTCAGTTCGATCAAGACGCATTTGATAAACTGTGTCTGCGATCTGGTAATAGGAACCCTTACAACATTGTGACGCACTGAAATTTTCTTTGTGATTCCAAGCAAACTAAGTGTACTGAGTCCCCAATGAATTATGTCTTTTGGCACACAGCTTATACTTCCTTCATTTAGTAAATGTTTGAGATGACACATAAACCCACATGTGCAGAGGTACTCACAAGTAACTTACCAAAAGACCAGAGGCTTCCCAAACAGAAACCACTTACACACATAACAATGCAAAAAGCAACCACAACACATAATAACACACACCAGTGTCTCAGCAAATAACCCATAAGGCATAACACAAAAAATGTAAAGTGTTGGTCATAGGTGACTCCATTGTGAGACAAATGGATGTTCCCCTCACCAGCCTGGATATGGAGCAGGTTACGGTTAGCTGCCTGTCAGGTGCTAGAATCCATCAACTCACTCAAGCACTCAAGTCACTCAACCATAAGTAGTGTTATGACTCTGTCACAGTCCATGTTGGGATGAATGACTTGCGATGTACCTCACTGGACTATATGAAGAGACACATGACTGATCTCTCAGATTATGTGTCACAGGCAGGTATAAGCCTAGCCTTGAGCAGCATTATACCTTCTCCAAGGATGATGCCACAATACAAACAAAAAATGATTGACTTTAACAATCATCAGCAGACAACCTACCATCCCTCTTCCTAAAACATGCTGCACCATCCATAGCATACCCAGTTTCCATCCTAATTAACCATTCTATCACAGAATCAACTGTTCCAACTCTTTGGAAAAAAGTCTATAAAATTCCTATACACAAAGATGGGAATTCCTTAAAACTCTCAAACTTCCGACCAACTGCTATACTTTCTCCCCTCTCCAAAGTCCTAGAACACTGTGCACACAAACAAATCATGGCCCACCTCCTGCAACACAACATGATCACCCCTACCCAACACGGCTTTCGTCCACACCACAGCACCGCCACTGCTCTCATCTCCTTCATCAATACCATCTCCCTAGCCGGAAACAACAACAAACTCATTTCTTGTCTATTCTTAGATCTGTCCAAAGCCTTTGACATGGTCTCTCATCCAATCCTTCTCTCCAAACTTTCTCAACTTAACCTTTCCCCAACAACTATTTCTTGGTTTAGCAGCTACCTCTCAGACTGGCACCAATCTGTCAAATGGCTCTCTGCTCTCTCTCCTTTTCTCCCTATTAAAACAGGTGTTCCACAGGACTCCATCCTTGGACCCCTCCTTTTTAACATCTTTACCAATGAACTCCACAACTCCTGTCCCCAATCATCTCTCATACAGTACGCAGATGACTCTACCATTATATCTATAGCTGATAATTCAATTGAACTACAAACCCTCACACAAACATCTTTTAACCACACCGAAACTTGGCTAACTCAACACCATCTCATACTTAACCCCACAAGAACAAAACTGCTACTCTTTCTACCAAAATCTCACTTCTCACTTAAATCTCCTTTCACCATCTCTTCACTCAACAACACTATAATAGCTCCAAAAACCCATACCAAGCTCCTTGGAGTAATCATAGACAACCAACTGAAATTTGACCTTCGCATTCACCACAGTATAAAGAAAACCCATCAAAAGCTTGGTCTTCTTTATATAAATAAAAAAAATTCTCACTCTTGAAACTAGAACAACCCTAGCCAATGCCTACCTCCTCCCCAACATCTTCTATAGTGCACAAATCTATACTAACCTCCAGTCTACACTTCTCTCCAAACTTGAATCTACCTAAAACAAAGTGGCTAGATTTGCTGCAAACTTACCACCTAAATCTCATCACTCTCTGGCCCTCAAGTCATTACACTGGCTTGAGTTTCCAAACCCACTCAAATTTACCCAACTTCTTCACTCCATTCTCAACAAATCATCCTCCTGTCCTAGTCTCTCTTCACTAGTCTATCTCTACACTCCCACTCGATCACTACGGAGCTCAGATCAACATCTGCTACAAATTTACAAACCTAATAAATGTGCAGGACAGAACATATACAGCTACTCTCCAGCCATCATCTGGAACAAGCTTCCCTTGACTCTAAGAAGCCTACCCCCAGACCCATACTTTCAAGATCTCTCTTAAACACTACCTTACCCACCTCACAACTTGCCCCTGCAACCTCCCCCCTTGAACCTACTACAAATCTTGGTCTCTTCACATCTCTCGCACCTTCCCTTCATCAGCCTACTATCCATTTCATCCTTCCTCCCTACCACCTATCAAACCCTCTTCCCCACACACCTTCCTGTCACCCCCTTACCTTTATACCTCAAGGCCTGATCTCTTCTACCTACCTATTGTCAGTATGTGCATAACCTTTCACAACACTTCACAAGTCACCTATTTCATACTAGGATCCTCACAATTGCTAATCCATAAATCCTATCAACTCATTATCACCCCTCTACACTAACTCTGCAAACTCCCCCCAAATCTCACTGTTCCTACACCCTACTTATCCTACTTACATCACCCTCAACTACTCGCCATCTGCTCTGACTCCATTACAACATTAAGATGCCATCTAACTGTATATGTGTTAAAACTCTCTCCTGCCTCCCTATTTATAGGTTCATAGGTTGGTACTGGGCTATCTACCCGAAGGCATATATTAGCCCAGTCACATTGTGCAGTATTCACCACCCCTTTAGTAGTTCCCTAGACCCTTGTACTAGCAGCTAGTACCCTTGGCCCCTATCTAATAGTGCTGTTGGTGTGATTCCCGGTGTGAACTTTCTGTTACCCATCCACTCATCAAGGTTCCTCCTGAAGAGTGATAGTGAGGGGCTCTGTCTTATGTAGATTGGGACCCTGTTCCATAGTAAGGGAAGTCTCTGCAAAGGGAATCTATCCCTCCAGCATGTTCTATTCATTGTTGTGTTGAGGTTTATATCCCTAGAGCATGTAGCTTGAGTAGATTTGGTTTTGCTAAGATGAAGCAGGTTCAACAATTCTGGGTTGGACATGGCTCTGTACGTTAGACAAAGATCGCCTCTGAGAAAGCGGTATGCAACAGAGAACAGCCTTAGCTTTTTCAATCGTGCTGCATAGGGCAACTGTTTGAGGCCAGTAATCCTCTTGGTTAGGTACCTCTGTGGTCTCTCCAGCTGCTGGAGATGTCTAGCCAGGTACATTCCAATTAGTGCATTGTACTCAATAATGGGTCTGATGAGGGAAGAGTAAAGGGTCACCATTACATCCTTAGATCTTGATGCGAACCCTTTTGTGATCAGATGGGTCGCATAGAAGGATTTTCTAACCCCTTTGGTAACATGGTTATCAAAGGAAAGCTGACTATCTAATTGGGTCCCTAGATCCCTTATTTCGTCTTCAGATTTCAGGGGATTACCTCCTATGTTGTAGTTTGCGGGTACTCTGTTTTTTCCAAAGGGGATTACTACGCATTTTTTTGCATTTAGCTGGAGACCATGGCTTTGACACCATGCATCAGTCTCATTTAGGCCCTTCTGGAGGATCTCCATGTCGGCCGGAGACTCTATTATAGCACCCAGTTTGCAGTTGTCCACAAACTTAGTCAGCCACAGCCCTTCCGTGCTTGCCTGTACTTCTGAGAAGTATATGCCAAACAGGAGGGGCCCCAGGACAGAGCCCTGAGGCACACCACTCGTTACTGGTCTGGATTCGGACATAGATCCCGCTACTCTTACTTTATGGGATCTGTCTGAGAGCCAGTTTGTGATCCATCTTGTGACGTAAGGGTTTATGCCCAGGCTGATGAGCTTATCAATAATACCTGAATGGGGAATGGCGTCAAATGCTTTAGCAAGGTCAAGGTAAGCAGTGTGTACCTCCTTTCCCTTATCTATAACCTGAGTAACTGTCTCAAAAAATCCACCAGGTTCAGGAGGCATGATCTGCCCTTGATGAAGCCGAACTGTGTGGGGTCCAGCGACTGGAGGTTCCCAATCTCTCCATTTATGAGTTCCATAATGATTCGCTCCATAGCCTTACAGATCAGACTGGTCAGGCTTATTGGTCAGTAGTTCCCAGGGTCAGTTGTGGCCCCACCCTTGTGTAGCGAGACCTCCGTTGCCGTGCGCCATTCTATGGGCACATATCCTGTGGAGAGGCTGAGACTGAACAGGGTATTAAGATGCGGGGTTAATTTCTTTTGGAGATCGCGTATGACACAGCCTGGGACACCATCTGGTCCCATGGAGGCAGTGTTTTTAGCTTTAGATAGAGCCTTGTTAACCAACGTATCAGTAATAATTGGACTTACACAATCCCCTGGAATGGTAATAGGCCCTGTAGGTGGTGGTGGGGGGGGGGGGGGGATTTGCACTGAACCTGTCAGCCAAGATGTTGGCAATGTCAGAAGGGTCAGTGTATTTTGTTCCATTTTGTACTAGCTCAGAACAGACCTGAGTGTTGTCATTTAGGTTTTTGACGTAGCCATAGAAGGCCTTATGGTTATCCTTGGTATCCTTGGCAACTTTCTTTTCAAAATTAGCTTTAGTTGACTTGATGAGGGCCCTCAATTTCTTACTAATGCTGATCAGGAATGATTTTACTACTTGAGATTTGGACTTTTTTTGTATAAGTCTCCTCCTTTTATTGTAAAGTTTGCTTACGGCCGGGGTCCGCCAGACTGGTTTCTTCTTGCTTGAGGAAGGAGTCTTGGTTTTATTTGGGATAGCATGGGCCATGCAATCCTGAAGATGCATATAGAGTGCCTTGGTGTAGGATTCTGCATCCTAGATATCATTATTCTTCTGCAAGGGAATAGTGAAGCTTTCCACTTCGGATGCAAGTATTTTGAAGTTTGCTTTGGAAAGGTTTTTGACTAAGGTTTCTTTGACTGGGGGAGGTAGAGGGGTGAGGATGTCCAGGTTTATCAGTTTGTGGACGGATCTGACCAAGGAGGGAGTGATAATGGGTGTGGTACAATGGCCGCCCATATTTGTGATGATTAAATCCAATATGTTGTCCCCTCTAGTGGGGGAACATACTAGTTGTTGTTTATATGCAATTAACAATCATAAATCTATTCGTGTATTTATCAAAATTTGTGTTCTACCATTTTGGCATTCTTCTATTGTGTATTGTGTAAATAGCAGAATTTTTTATTTTTTGTATCACTTTACTGTTTATTGGAGCTTTTCTCCCCGGGCCACCACTGAAAAAGAGCTCTGTCCCAGTTGGACTATTATTTATTATTATTATTTGGTCAACAAATGTCAAATAAAATAAAATAAATAAAAATAAATTGGCTTAGCTTCTGGTGTCAGTCCAAGGGGACAGTATCTGTCAGCCTGGGAAGACACAGCTGACAGGCCACACTGTCTTGCCAGAGATGGCCAGCACCTGTCTCCTCTAGGTTTATCGGATACTGGCAAAATCATTAGCCACCCCTATTGTGTCTTTTTTTAAGCAGTGTCAAAATAACCAACCTTCCAACATTACAAAATCCTCTCTATATAAACTCAAGGTACTGCTGTTTAATGCTAGGAGTCTAAACAAAAAACTGTACTCCCTGGAAGCACTCCTCACTTTGGAAGATGCTGACATCTGTGCAGTCACTGAAATGTGGTTCAAAGGTGCAGAAAGCACCCCAGCTGTGGAAGGCTACAATGCCTTCCATACGTTTAGTCCGCAAACTGAGCATGAAAGAACGAAAGGAGAAGGTGTGTCCATCTTCATTAAGAATAACTACACATTGAGACTGGTCAAACAGTATGATTCTCCTGCGCTACTCCATGCCCAATTAACTATAGGCAAAGCCCCCTACAACATCACAGCCAGCTATGGGTCCTCCAACATGAAACAGGAAAAGCATACCACTTACTTGGATTTACTGGAGTCACTTGCCATACAGCCCGACACCTTACTCATGGGTGATTTTAATTATCCTACCAACGATTGGGAAACATACATGACCACAAACATGCTGGCTTAAAGGATCTTGGACTCTGTCAAAGCAAATGCTCTGGAACAGCTAGTCAGCACACCCACAAGAGGCTCAAATGTCCTGGACATAGTACTCAGTAACATGGGAGAGCAATGCACCTCTCCTCTGTGTGATGTCCTCCATGGTAAGATCATACCATAAAGCAGTCATTTTCAATGTAATTATAAGACCAGCTATCCCATCAAGCTCAAAAAAATGCTTAAAAATTTTTCAAAGACAAATTATATCCTACTAAGTGATGGAATAAGAAGTTTCAAAGTCCCCTTGAACATATATAACATGGACTCCTATGCAGAAGTGTGCACCAATACCCTGTTTAACCACTTAAGCAGTTGTACAGAATCAGCTGTACCTGACTGGATTAAAACCAAGTTTTGCCAAAAAAAAAAAACCATGTTGGTTGACCCCTAATATAATTAAGCTATACAACAAAAGAAAGAAATTAATGTCCAAGAACAAGAAGGAGCTGGCTCAACAGAAGAAGAAATCTCTCTCTAGGTTAAACAAACAAATGAGAGAGCTTGTCAAGTCCTCCTAAGCTAATTATGAAGCAAAAATAGCCTCACTAGCTAAGGATAATCACAAGGCATTCTTTAACTATGTGCAAAATCTAAAAGGGAATACCCAGCTATGCGCTGAACTTGTTGTGTATGGCACCAGCTATACTCAATAGAGGTAATAACCAACCTACCAGCTGACAGATTTATAGTAAAATTCACACCCATTGTCCCTCCAGTCATCCCACAAAGTATATCTGCCACCATTCCTCAGACTATTATCTCAAGAGAGCTGGTCATCTCCAAGGCCAAAAACATGGCATCAATGGGACCAGACAACATAACAGGTTGCCTTTTAAACAACTTAAAGAATTACCTAGCAGACCAACTTGGATCCTGTTTAACCAGAGCCTGCAAACTGGCTATGTTCCAGAAGAATGTATAACAGTAATCCCTCTGCACAAAGGGAGACCATCAACTGACCCTAGGAATTACAGGCCCATAACCTTAACTAGCCTCATCTGCAAGGCCATGGAAAGAATCATTATGGACCATATTAACAATAACATAGGTAATCTCCAAACTCTGGACCCAACCCAGTTCAGATTCATTAAAAGTAGATCATGCCTGTTAAACATGGTTGACTTCTTTGAGAAGGTCACCAACACCCTGGACCAGGGAAAGACCGTGCATATCACCTATCTTGACCTAGCCAAGGCATTTGACCCCCCCCCCCACTCATGTATTATAGAGAAACTCTCCCAATTGGAATGTAATGCCTACATTACCAGATGGATAGTCACCTGGCTCACCGACAGGACACATATGTCAAAATGGGTGACTTTACCTCTAGCAGAAGACCAGTCACCAATGGCATACCACAGGATTCCTTGCTGGGCCCCTTACTGTCTGGAATTTATTTCTTAGAAGTCCATGCAAACTTGGATGGACTGTTGCTGATCAAGTTCGTTGACGATTGCAAATTGGGAGCAATCACTGAGTCCCCCAACGATGTTAATATACTGCAAACAGGGTTAGCACAGACAAATAATTGGTGCCAAAGTCACGGATTAAAACTAAATGCAAAAAGTGCATTATTATTCCCTTTGTGAAAGCTGACATCCCTGTTAATTACATTACAGATAGCAGCCCCCAGAGCATAATCCCTGTGGTACAGCATCTGGGCATTCAGATTGATAGCAATCCAAACTTTGACCACCACATATCCATAGTAGTAAGGAAACCCTTCTATGTGGCACATCTTATAAGTAAAGGCATCACATCTAGATCTAAGGATGTTACAATTCCATTATACTCAGACCTCATCAGACCAATAACTGAGTGCAATGCTCCCTTTTGCATGTACCTCACCAGACACCTGCAACAACTGGACAGACACAGAGGTTTCTCACCAAGAAATTACAGGGTACACAAAATGAGTTTTACATGGAAAGACCGAAAAGCCCTGCCACTGTATTCTGTCTCCTACAGGTTGATAAGAGGTGACATGTGCCTGGCTTACCAGGTAGTCTCTGATCCGGTCCTGATGGAAATGCTACACATTCATTAATCAAACTGCACAAGGGGTCACTCACTCTAGGTATCTTAACCTAGCCTCTGACATGAACAGTCATGCTTAGGAGACAGATACATCTCCCAGAGACTGCCACTTTTCTAGAACAAGCTTCCAACTCATGTGAAATAGAGACCCTTCATGACCCTCTTCAAACCAACCTGCATCAATGGATGAGTGACCACAAATTCACTCCTGAGATGGCACCCATGTCCCTCCTGGAGACCCTTATCTCTGTGAACTTCATGCACCTGACCACAAACAACTGGGGCAACTCAGGATAAATATAGCTAGGCTTGTAGGGCTCTAGGGCTGTTAGCCTAGTAAACTTCTATGAACCTATGGGATGCAGAACCATAAAATACAAGCAAATTGGCAACATGCAAGTGAATATGACAAGTTGTTTAGGAAACCATATTGAACAATCAGTGAGCAACTTTATGCTATCTTCAACAAAGATTACACATATTATTCTTATGTGAGTACTCTCTATGGCCAAGATTCATAAACATTGCACACAATCATGCAGGCATGCTACATGGTCTGAACCACATACTACAGGTCTGCATGATTCATAGAGGGGCTTGTACACAACTGAGGAACAATATAGGGTCTTAAATGAGTGTGGGAATGCAGCTGGTATATAAATGAGAATCCATAGCATAGTCTTTGATTCACAAACCTGCGAATCACAGAACATACTGTGCAGTACAGACACAGATTTAAGGGAGGTAATACTTCACATAGAGTTATGAAATACAGTTTTCCACTGCCCGGTGTCCAAGAAATGGTGATGTTTTGTTCAGCATAACATAACTGAACATCAGCATCATCATACCTTGGAACAACAATTCAAAGAACACATAAAATAATAAAGCGATGTAAAGGAACACCGTGAAGTAAAGTGCAGTGCACACAAACACACTATTAAAATTACACCTAACCCACCTTAAAAACACTGATGTATTTGAGTCTTACCAATGGGAAATGCAACCATACCTTATCCATCCACAGTCATAACAATGTCAGCTAAAATGTTTATGACTTGACCCTTGACATGGCTGAGGAGCATTGCTGAAAATAAGTACACCTTCCTCCTATTGCCAGACACTGCAAAAACATGATGGTATATGAGATAAACAGAAAAACACCCCTGCTGGACTGCTTCATTAAAGATCAGCTTAGGGGTACCACTTCTTCAGGCACTACATTGTGAAAAGTTTGACCAAGGTGGATAATGCGCACAACAGGAGGGTGAACATTACTGACTAGTCAATCAGTCAATAAAGATGTATCTAATCTCTGTACAGCTAAACACAAAATAATATCACTTAGGTTTAGCATTTCTGCCTAAGGATCCATTACTGGACTTAGATTTACACAGGCAGACCAGTGACAGGAACAGCATACTGACAGTGTGGGCCATATCTGTGGTCCTGTGTTGTTGAGTCTCTGTGTACTCTATATGATTATTCAGGTTTATGCACTAAGCTAGTATAAACCTATGAACCTATGAACCTACTGTCATGATGGTAAACTAACCACATAGCACACAACCCCTTCATGAGACAGCACAGTGTGTCTATGAATAACCTGACCTATTATTTAGTCAGTGACTGGGCTCTTTAGAAAGAATAACAGCATCCCTGTGAGTCATCTCTCTTAAACTGGAATAGTTCTTTGGTGATCTCTAACTACCACAATGGATGCATGTACATATACTGCAGATACATTCTGTGCTTTTAAACTGCAGGGGTGAGGAAGGTACCACAGGCCCTATACTTCCTAGTTCAATGCCCAGAGAAACTGAGTGAGTAGCAACTGAAAGCTAAAGAAACTTCACAAGGATATAAAATTATGTACTTGTAAAATTTACATGGCACAAAGTAGGCAGGTGGAAGTATCATTCAACCACAGGGTGAACAATGAGTTAATAAACACACAGTGAAGAGGGCCACATCAAACACAGTACAATTTTGTAAGTTATACTTATAACAGTCGGTGTTCAAATTCCTTACTGCTACAGTATTTATTTAATATTTGTTGACCAGGAAAGTCTGACTAGGACAGAGCCTATTTTAAGAGGAGGCCTGGGAAGAAACAATCCAGTAGCCTTTATCTATGTGGGTTGTATCTGTAAAAAAAAAAAAAAAAAAAAATCTGGTGAGGATTTTGCAACTTAGATATTATTGAGGTTTATAGGTTTATAGGTTAGTACTAGGCTAACTGCCCTTTTGGGCCATTTGAAGCCTAGCCAGTTACTCCATGTGAGAATCAAACCCTGCACCTTGTGTCTTTAAGGTACACACCTTAACCATTATTTCATCCTCCCACCCCTTTGACACTGACATTTGTCCCACTGACATTATCTTGTCAGTACTAAGTCCTTTAGGAAAGCTGTACAGCTGTGGAATTGCTAGTATGGAATTTGAAAAGGACAGCCTGCCATACATCTCAACTGTCCCTGATTTTGACTCAAATGTTTGCTCTGTCCCTGTTAATCCCTCTTGACACTGGTGCTTTTTGAACAAAATATAGTGAATTATACTTAATAAATAGTGACAATAATTAAGAGCTGAGTACTTATTTTACTTCATGAATGAAGACTGACAACATCAGATAAAGAAATTATGTTATTACCATAATGTTCCATCTGTGTTGTCGATCTTCATTCATTCTTGACAGTTGGGTTTCAGTTCCATCTTCGGAACCGAGTCAGCCGATTTAACAAGCTCACGCTAGCCAAAGAGCTAAGGTTACTCGTGGTGCTTCTCTTCCCTTCCCTTCAGATCGAGTTTGTCTGTACAAATAATAAAGAAGCTTTGTCTGAGCAACTGCCCTATCACATAATCAGGACTAGTTCCGAACCTCCAAGAGTCTTTGGAGGGAGGTAGGAAGGTGGGATGTCAAGAAGGAATGAAGATTAACAACACAGATGTACCGTTATGGTAAGAACATAATTTCTTTATCTGATGTTGTCAATCTTCATTCATTCATGACAGCTGGGACAGAGTCCCTAGCTACTTTATGTCCCTGGGAGGCCCTATGGAAGGATATTCCAGAGCACCACTGAGCCAAAGCATGCTCTTCCCTTGGAGACCATGTCCAATTTGTAATGAGTGGTAAAGGTATGAGGGGTAGCCCAAGTAGCTGCTGCACAAATGTCATCCGTAGAGGCTTTTGAATGAAAGGCTACTGAAGTGGAAACTGATCTGGTGGAGTGAGCTTTGCATTTAGCTGATAGACTAATTTTACTTTGTAGATAAACAAAGGTGATGCAATCTCTCAACCATTTTTGACAAAATGACTTTGGATACTGGCTTGTCTTATCTAGGACCTGAAAAAGACAGGGACAGTTGATCCTATTTTTTGAAAGATTTAGTCCTGTCTAAGTAAAGAACCTGGAGTAAAATCTGGATCTTATTTGGTCTGTTGGGAATGTTTGGATGACTCTTTTTTTGAGCAGCTTTAGAATTTTTTGAGCTGATGCTTCCCTCTGAGTGGGTGGAACATTGGGTATTCACCTTTGCGGCCTTGGATAAAGATCGAAGAGGATATGGTAACCTCTGGTAATTATCAATTGCACCCAGGAATCTGATGTTATTGAATGCCAGGCTAAGTGGTGCAGACAGAATCATCACCCAACTGCTTCCAGAGGCAAGCAATCGGGCCACTCTTCAGCAGCACTGATAGAGCTGCCCAGAGCAGGAATCCCTGAAGGCCTGGTTACATGAGCCCCCTCTGCCATGGGAGGGGCATCTTCCTGATGAGTTTCCCCCTCTGCTCCAGGGGGAAAACTCACCACGTGTGTCATGAAAAGGCCCTTGGGACTTCCTGAACCACATCTTTCCACTTCTCTGATTCCTGGTATAGGTTTGTTGAGGAGTGGAAAAATGCACTCTCACAGCAGACAGGGTCTTTCCATCCTTCTCACACCTGGCTAATGTGTTTTTAACTTTTGGGTCAAACACAGAAGAAGCATCAACGGGAGCATTGATGAAGAAAGACTTGAAAGGGTCCGTGAACTTGCACAAGCACATCCAGGTGTCACTTCGCATGACAATGGCTGCACCAGCTGCTCTGGCCGCCACTTTGGTTGTGTGTGCAGTCAACCACATGAACAAGTTAAAGATGGATTCTAGAGTGGAGAGCTGGGAGGCAACCTTGTCACGTACCTCGTCAGACACTGCTCCTGCTAAAGTTCCTGAGACTTTAGTTATCAGGTCCCTTTGAAGATGGGTAAAATGTGCCAAATAATCCAATGACCGTATGGCAAAGATCATTGAAGCATAAACCCACTTCCCTAATCTGTCCAACGTTGAGACTCTCGGTTTGGAGGATGGACAGAAGGACTCTCCTCTGTGAATTCCTTTTTCATGGCTGCCACCACCACCATACCATCTGCTGCCAAACCCTTGGACCAGTGGGGTTGATCTTCTGGGGGGGGAGAGTATTTTGTCAGGTCTCAGAAGGATTGGCTCAATGGTGTCAGGGGCCTTCCAAGCATGCTGCACAATGAGCTTGACTAACTCATTTGTAGGTGGTGTCATCCAGGAGGACCAGGGTTGGGCATGGAAAGCCTGCAAGAAGACTGATTCCTCAGAGGAAGGGTTGGTGGGCTTCCAGCCACCCCTCTGCTTTAAGATCTCTAGTATGCCTCCAAAGGAGACATCTTCCAGGGTTGACAGTGGAGACCCTTCCCCTTCATCGTAATCTGTATCTTCGGTGAGAGATTCTTCTGGTCAATCAATGTGCTCCCTCTCACAAGATCTCTTATGAGGTGGCTCATTAGGGGGAGGTTTGAAGAGGACTCTGAAGAGAAGGTATCCTGCGGTAGGGTATCTTGCTGCTCCAGTGCCTGTTGCCCCAGTGTAGTAGATTGTGACAGCTGCGATCCAGAGGACACATATATATCACATTCCGGCACTGAGTGCCAACTGTGAGCCTGCTGAGGCGAGTGCCCTTGCCATAATCTGGAATGCAGACCTGCCTGCAGAGGGATGGGAGCACAGAACCGAGAAAGACAGCCTCAGAACCAGTGTCACACCCTGCTCCAATGAGTCGACCTCCAGAGAAGGAGCCGTGAGAGGACTCGAAGCTGTCAAAGCAACCAGAACCATAGACAGGGCAGTGGAAAAATTGGCGCCATACTAGGGATTCAGGTGCCGACAGCCAAGTGATGGTCCCATGGGTGGGGCGGCTCAGACTGAGCTGAAGTCCATAGAGTAGGTTCCTGAACCATGGTGAGATCCACAAATGGTACCAAAGAAGTTGGTATGGGGAGGGACATCTGCATCAAGGGCTCCAAATCCTATGGGAAGGTTGAAGGAGGAAGGAAAGTTGGAGTCTGTGGAGAAAAGACCTTGCCTCCAGGTGGGAGGGAGGTCCTAGATGGGGTTGGAATTCCTCTGGCCACTAAGAGTGATCCACAAGTCTCACTACATCAAGCTCTGAAAGGCTCCTGGTGGAATGAATGGACATCCCCGATGGAGATTCTGGTTGGTCAATAAAAGGACTGAGATGTTGTCCAACAAAGGGGTCAATAGACAGGTAATATTGAGTCTTGGCTAGGGTTTCAACCTTTGGCACCATGGTCGAATGACCAGAAGGTTGTGATGGAGGGGAAGTGACCAATTTCAATGGGGTAGCTACTGTTGATGCCGAGAGGATATGCAGTACTGTGGAAGGGGTTGGTACCATGACGATTATACTAGTTGGATCCATAGTCAAGGATGGCACCATGGAGAGGGTCTTAGGCTCTGGTGCTGAGACAGATGTTGGTGCCAATTTAGGTTGTTTAGTCTTCAGTTCAGTATGAACCCGGCCTTTAGAAGTTTTCGGTTCCTGTGAATGAGGAGATTCTGGGACCAAATGGTTCCTCTTCTTTGTTTCTTTCTTAGGAGGTTTTGACACCTCCACCTCAGACAAAGCCTCAGAAAAAGGGGTTTTAAATAAACCCTTTATGATCAACTTATTCTTACGCTTTCTAGGGTGTGGGCATTAAAGACCTTACAGAGCTCGCACAAAGGTTGGACCTATAGATGTGGCACTCCTAGACAATATACGCAGGAAAGATGCCCATCGCAGTTGGGCATCTTCTTGCCACATTTATCACACTGTTTGAAACCTGTAGTACCTTTTTGCCAGCCATGTCAAAAAAACAAATTATCAAACAGGAGACTTTCATGTGATCATCCACACAGGCACACAGTAATAGAGAAGACTGCAAGCAAATGGAAGATTTTTTTTTTTTTTTTTTTTTTGTTTAGATACCAACAGTGATGTTGTTGTTGTTGTTGTTACAACAACAACAACAACAACCAACAGTGATAATGTAGAAATACCCAGAAGGGTAGAAAAGGAAGAAAAAGGGGAAGAATAACAGTGACGGTATTAGGGAATTACCAGAGGTAAGGGGAAAGGGAGAGGCCAATACCAACTATGGTTAAAAGAGAAATACTGAAAACGGCAATACGGGAAAATAACAGCACTCACACACTAGTTTAATAATTTCTATGAAAAAATGACTAGAAATAACAAGGTTTAAGATAGAAAAAGTAATGAAATAGCTAGAAAATATCAACACTTAGCTTAAGAGCAGGCCTGACGCATCTTAAAACTCACGTGGCAAACGAGATCTAAAGGGAAGGGAAGAGAGGCACTAACCTTAGCTCGAGAGTTTTTGGCTGGGACGAGCTTGTTATATCAGCTGACTCAGTTCCGAAGATGGAACCAAAACCCAACTGTCATGAATGAATGAAGATTGACAACATCAGATTGTATAGTAATTCACATTCTTTAATTCTGTTAATGGCTCAAGTTAATGAACTAATATTTTAAGTGTCCCTGATTGTCCCTAATTTTTTGGATTTGTCCCTGATTCTGTTGAGATTTGTCCCTGACTGGTTAAGATCTATGCATGCATTAATTAAGACAATTCCAAATGGGTGTTCCTTACTATATCTTTTCTTGTTATTCCCACCATGATAAAACATTCCCAGGCAGGATTAAGACACATTCCAATGGAGCTCTGTTTTCCTTGGTAACATATTGGAAATATATGGATTCTAGAAGTATTCTAAAGGCAACTACATGGTCCTCTTAAAGCATTACATACTGGGTTATTTTACCAGGTCAAGGACTGACTTTGCTAGGACCATTCTCCAGTGGCTCCAGGAAACTTATCCTACCTCTTCCTGGGTTGGATAAGGTTTGGAAATCATGGTTACTGCAGCACTGAAAAGGATGAACATTGTACAGTTGTGTAAGTTACCATAACAGACAATGTTTGAATTCTTCACTGCTGTAGTAGTGGCACCCACTCTCCATCCCCTTCTTCTGTATATAGTTAGTTGCTGGGATAACAAGTTGTATGTTTATATCTTTACGTGGTTTCAGGATGAGCAAGCTTTCTCTTTTTGTTTGGGCAAGAAAGTACTAAAGATACCAGAACTCTAGCTGAGTGTAAGTGTGGGAGGCAGACAGAGCTTTTTGAAGATTGGCTGGTTGATGTACCCTGGGCAGATACAACCTAAATAATCAAAGGCTATAGCAGCAGTGAGAATTATGTATTTACATACCTATAATATCTGAAATATATCACTTAGAAGTTCTGTCTGCAGCTGGTAAAGCTAAGAAGAATGTCAAGCAATTAATAGCACCACCCAAGGGAGGCAGCAGACAGAAAGTACAAAGAAGCAAGCCTCAGGTGATTACATTCTCTTAATATTTACCTACTTATCTTTCTTGAAACTCTTGAAACTGACACTTTATGCACATCACTGTATAACACCATTGTCTTTACTATAGATACATACATTTTTTTTCTCTTTAGGTTAAGCAATATGCTGTCATCTCAAGAATAACGTAAACCAACCTGCTATTAATTACTGATGCTGACATATTTGGAAATGATAAAATATGCCATTTATGCTATGTTGTAACTACCAGTACACCTCTGTTGTTTTCTGTGAAAGCAACATGTTAATTATTTTCTGTTTATTCAAAGTCCAAGGAGCATTCACTGTACCCGTCAGTTAAAGAAACTATGATAACAACAAACCAATTTAATATTACAAAACTGGCTAAGAACTGATTAAAAGGTAAGTACTTTCACGGATTAAATTCCACTTCATCAGACCATGTAAAAACATTGAATTCATTCACAAAGTTAAGTCTCAACTAGGTACATAAAGATCAGTTACATCCATTGAAATAGTCACATGTTCAAAACTCTAATGATTACAATGTATCACCTAGTTAGATTCCGCAGCTTAAAAGCCGGTCTTAAAGAGACCCTACCATTCAAACCTTTCTTCTTGTCAGCCTGCAATTGTAGGATTCAAGAAAGCTCTCTATTCTCCGTTTTAGTAGGAAGGTCTCCCAATCTTAAATCTTCTTTTAATTTTTCTATGACCATAAAATTAAAGGAATAAACACCTTCTGTGTTCATTGCATGTTTCCCTAATGGATTTTTATCATTTTGTTGCTTCAGATGCCTAACTTGTTCTCTTATCCTCTCCATAAGAGTGCAATTGGTCTTACCGAAATAAAAATGTCTGCACTGTTCACATTGTGCCAAATAAATTAAGTGTCTCATGATGCAATCAGTTGCAACTTAAACTCGTATCTCTTGTTAGTAATTGGATGTACAAAAAAACATCAGTATTTATAAACTAACAAAAATTGCATCTACCACATGGAACTGTGTCTCTCCCCGGGTATGTACCATCTCTCCATTATTATAGCAAAGAAGTCTCTTAAGAGACTTCTTATTCTTGAACCTGTCAGTTTTGTACCAACTAATTCATTCATTTTAATATCCGACCTCAAATCATGCCAGTTTTTCTTTATAATTTCACAGATGGCTCTATAGTACTTGAGTAATATAGGGCAAGAGGTGTCTCCCACTTGACATTATTACTCTTTCTGTCTTCATTATTTTTAACTAGTGCATCCAAAAATAAGGCTTAGCTGTGTTACAACATAACTCATCTAAATGAGAGAGCCCTTGTTCTCTCTCATCTGATTATAACCTCTCCCCTAAAAATCTTCCTTAAAAACTTCAATATCTTGTTCAAATTTGACTTGATTATTGATCAAATGTGAAATTCTCATCCCTTGAACTCTGACTATATTACAATAGATATGACGGAGGTGTAAACTTTGTCTATATAAAACATGGTTCCTATGGCACTCTTTCCTGTACTTACTGGTAATAACTTAATTAAGACCTTCGCTTTCAAGTCTCACATATAAGAAGTCTATTTGTCTCGCAGATGCCATCATAGTAAACTTGAGAAACGTGTTGGTGACGTGTAAATAAATATTCATTGAATTCCTTTACGTCTTCAGTGGTACCTGATCACAAAAGGAAGACATCGTCGACAAATCTCCTGCAGAATTTAATAAAGGGCACAAATCTGTTGTTTTTCAAAACTAAGGTAGATTCCCACTGAGCAAATATGATGTTAGCATAACTATTTGTGCAGGATGTTCCCATCACAACCCCTATCTTTGTCGATAGTACAGAGACACACACTAAATCTTGCTTTGTTGTAAAAGAGCAAACTGATTGACTGTGTCTACGTGAGCCCCCATAAACTCCAAGACATAAACTGGTTGAAGATGGGACCTGGGAAGATTGACTGTGATGCCCCTGAGCTGACACAATTTGAGTAAGTAATCCCTGGCTTCTTCTACAAGATGCCTGTTTGGTGCAGTGAAAAGCCAGTCGTACAGATAAGGAAACACTCTGAATCGTGCAGTCTGAGATGGGCTACTTCCACTGCCATGCATTTGGTGAACACCCTGTGGGCTGTGGTAAGACCAAACAGCAGAGTTCAGAACTGGTAATGATTGCCTCCCAACCGAAGTGCAAGTATCTTCAAGAGTGTCTATTCATTCTGATGTGATAGCACACATCTTGAAGATCTATGGAGCACTTCCAGTCATCCTTCTGCAGAAGAGGTAGAACAGACTGAAGCATGACCATCCAGAGACTGGAGTTTGTTACAAAATTATTTAGATAACTGAGATCTAAAATTGGGCTCAGGTCCCCTGTTTTCTTTGGCACTAAAATGAACCTTGAGTAAATTCTGGATCCTGTTTGGTGTGGTGGGACCTCTTGGATGACTCTTTTGTCTAGCAGCTTTTGAACTTCTAGAGCTGCTAACTCCCACTGATTGGGTGGAACATAAGGAAGATGCTTTATTTTCTGTGAAGGAATTTGTAAAAAGGGAATGAAAATCCTCTGGATATGATCCTTTGCACCCAAGAATCTCTTCTGATGGTTGTCCAGGTATCTGGGTGCAAAAACAAGAACCCACCAACTGCTTCCAGAGAGAAACAGTTGGATAACCTTTCAGGAATGCTGAAAGAATTTATCTGAGAAGGAGTCTCTGAACCTTTAGTTTTGCAGACCCCCTTTGCCTCATGGACAGTGTCTTCCTTGATTTAAAGGACTCGGAAAAATCAAACAATTGCATCCAGGTATGTCCCCTGAAGGCTATGCTTGAACCTGCAGTGCATGAGGGACCTTCAGCTGGATGAAAGTTTAACCTCATGGATGCATTTGATATAAATTGTAGGGTGGCCAAGAGTGGCCAGTTGTGAGGAATAAGCCCTCTCTTCTTCTGCCAACATGGACCCAAGAATAGACTTAGAGAGTTCCTTAATCTAGGATAGACTTAGTGAGTTCCTTAATAAAGTCCCTCTGTAACCTAGTAATGTGTGCCAAATTAAGTGACCATAAGGCAAAGGTCACTGAAGCATACACACACTTTCCATATCTGTCCAACCACCTAGACTCTCTGTTAGGAGGATGGACAGTGGAGCTCTGTTCAGCTAGCTCCTTTTTCATGGCTGCTGCAACAACCATGGCATCTACAGGAATTCCTTTACTCCAAAACTGCCTATTTTTGGGTGCAGCAATGATTTTGACTGGATTCTGGGAGTAGGTTCTACAGCATCCAGCTCCTTCCAAGCCTGGTGGGAGACAAAGTCTATAAAATAATCCATCAGGGGCTAACCCAAGATGTAGATGGGCCAGACCTGAAGGCTTCTAGAAATACCAATTCCTCCTGGGAAGGGGTTTGGGTTGATCAACCACCTTTCTGGTCTAGGATATCTAGAATGTCTCTGAAGGAGATGAGTTTTGTTGGTGACCTTGGGAGACCCTTCTCCTTCATCAAAATTGGTGTCTTCAGTCAAAGATTCTAAGGGGAATCTAAGTTCCTCCTTTTGCACAATCTCTTCTGGGGAACATCTTCAGTGGGATGCTCTGGAGAAGCATTGGAAGAAATGGGGAGTTCCCAAACTGGAACTGCCTGAAAGCTCTTAGGGGCTGGCTCTCCCTGTGGAGTAGGCTGGCAAGGCTGATAGACTGGATCTGAAGAAGGAATAGAAATAGGATCAGAGGAAATGAGAGTAGAAATACCTCTTGGATGGGAGAAAGCCCTCTCCATC
Organism: Protopterus annectens; assembly: GCF_019279795.1. NCBI lineage: Eukaryota > Metazoa > Chordata > Ceratodontiformes > Protopteridae > Protopterus > Protopterus annectens. Next base: position 1,225,952,352 of record NC_056739.1, read on the forward strand.
ACCTAAAGGAGGAGGGACTGGGAGAAGATGAAGTCAACATCATCAGAGCCGAAACCCTAGGTTCAGTTGAACTTTGGCCTGACCCAGATCTCTGCTTTGGACCTGAGCTGTCCAGTTCCAAGGCTCTGAGGGGAAGCAATGGCTCCGAAAGTCTCAGGTCAACCCCCCCAGATCCAACGCTGACACTCTGGCTCCAGGACTTGTCATGCTCGTGGGGGAGGCAGTGCTGAATGGTTCAGAGGGACAGTCAGAATCAAAGAAGAAGGCATCTTCAGATCTGATGTTTCGAAATCTCGGGGATCTATGACTCCAAAACCATAGGTCAGATTAGAGAAGGGTAGGTGATGGGATGTGAAGCAGATTGAAGGCTCATGGATCCAATGGAAGATGGAGAGAGTAACACCTCCATCGGGATCTGGGCTCTGAGAAACATCCTCATCATCCTGTCCACATCTGCTTTGTAAAGACTTTGGGAGGATTTGATCAAAGAAGAAGTATAGAAAGGGCAAGATAGTTTTCTTGGTGTCTCCTGCAGAAATGGAGAACTGAGACTTGCAGATACTGGCTCTGGAGAGAAATGAGGACTCCAGAGTTGAGGAGACTTAGTGACTAAAGGAGTCAGATCCAGAGGTGTCGGCTCTGAGTACTTTGGAAGTTTCGGTGGTGGTTCTGACGGAGCTGTCCTGGGAGGCCAAGCAGCAGACTGCTTCCTATGCTCCCTGGGCTCCATAGGCTTTGAATTTTTTGAGGGGGTTTGAGCCCCTAAAGCAAAAGCTGAAGAAGAAGACTCTGAAGCAGGAAGAAGGCCCTTAAGTATTAATTTATTGCACCTGTCACTAATAGACCTAGAATTGAACCCAACACAAATATCACAGGGAGTACCAAGATAAGTGGGGCCTAAACAATATACACACTTCCTGTGGGCATCAGAAGTGGGTATCTTATGCCCACAGGAAGTGCACCTCTTAAAACCAGTAGGCTTTTCAGCTAGAACAGTAATATATCTGGTGCAAGGAAAAAGATAAGTTATGTATATTAGTTTTATATATATGTATATATATATTTTATATATATATATATATATATATATATATATATATATATATATATAAATATATTATATATATATATATATATATATATATATATATATATATATATATATATATATATATATATGGGTTAAGCTCAGCATTTCGAAGTCCAAAACTTCAAATCCCATATGATCGATGATCATATGTTCGAAGTTTCAAAACTTTGAAATCCTGAATGGAGATCGGCATACAGCGCGGACCGGGAGATTTCCCTTGTCATCGCTGTAGTGCAATCTTGGAGTTGGTATATTTAAGTAGGGGGGTGTGGGGGGGCTCAGCCTCCACGTGGGGGGTGCAGGGGGGCTTGCCACCCTGCATACACTTGTTTTATTTTTTGTTTAGTGGTGTTTTGGGGGAGAGTTCACTATTTCGAGATTCCAAGATCTCGTGATTCTGAACTCGATGTTCTGAAACTCAAGATTTTGCGATTTCGAAATTTAGAAGTGAATATATATATATATATATATATATATATATAAATATACATACATATATATATATATACATATATATATATATATATATATATATATATATATAATTTTTTTTTTTCTTTTTTTTGAAAGAAAAGAGAAGAAAAGGACTTTACCAACAACGGTAAGCAAATTACCTTAGAGGGTAAGCAGAGGAAGAGCCAAATATCAGACTTTATATAGGAAAAGAGAAAAAAATAAATTCTATTTTTTTTTTTTTGCTCAAAAAAGCTGAAATAAGTATCCCTGGTCTCAAGATAATGCAATCCAGACTGAATTGTTATAGCAGCAAATGAGATCTGAGGTAATGAAGTAGTAAGGGGCATTATGGGTAAAGGGAGGAGCTCAAGGGTTGGATTCAAGAATCTAGAGAAAAGCAGCATAGTAGGATCTGAGGCCAGATCAGAGATTCATTCACTGAGAAATGAATGAAAATGACATAATCAAATCTGTTATTTTCTCCATGTTGTAGTTGCATTATTTGGGTTGGGCATATAAGGGGTCTTTTTCTTTCTTTCTTGGGAACACATGGGGTTGAATAGCCTACAGAAACAGTTTTTCAACAAGGTGGCATTTCACCTAATCCTGTGTGACAAAATGACCCATGAGGCAGAGAGTGCTTTCATGAACTATATCGTGTTCATTTTGAAAGTTATAGAAACATTAAAAAATACTGAATTTATTTCCAAGGCTCTGATTCATCTCTCACTTCCAGAAACATGCATTTATTCTTTTCTGTCAGATCTGAAAAATAATCCCCCCAAGTAAATTAAAAAAAATAATACCTCTTCATCCAAACTAAGGCCAGTCAACTTCTGAAGTAGCAAGTGGTGATTTATTTATTTTTTTTATTAGATGCTTTAGAGAAATCTAGAAACGCTCCATTTCTGAGCACTGCTTGCTTTATAATGGATCAAATGTCATCAAATGAAAAATAATGTCCCCCTCGGCCCACAGCAAAACTATGTTCTTTATCCGCCAGCAAACCAAAGCTGGTTAAATACTCAGACATTTACTCATGTATGATCTTGTATACAGCTCAGCAAGCTCCTGCCTGGTGCCCTGCAGAGTTCTACAGCAGCAGAGAGACAAAAGAGAGACTCCGGAGTGATTATCATTTTTCTGCATTTTCTTGCTGCCTTTAGTTAATTCCACCCAAAACGCCGATTTTTTAGAGTTTCTGTGATTTAAAAAGCTTGTTTCAGCTACATACTGTATTTATATTTACTGCCTGCACTTTAACAAAGTCGTTTTTGTGTTTAAATTACCTGTTTAACTGTTGTTGGCTACACACTCAAAAATAAAACAAATAAATATACTTGTTTTCCCACCTTTCTAAGGTAGTATAGTCCAGTTTTCAGGTTAGTGTTGAATTCAGGTTTGTGTTACAAGTTTCTGTGTTTGCCCATACCTTACTTGGATAAAAGGAAGTTTCTCTATTCACCTGTGAGAGAGGGGAGCTTTGAGCAGCCTATCTGTCCCTGCAAGAGTGGTTTCAGCCCCAAAATTAGTAGTTTATTGGCCATTTTGGGTTAATTTATATCTCTTTCATTTTTCTGCTATAAAACCCGCATTTGCGAGGTTTTGCATGCCAGGCAGCGCCGGTTAGCTAGGGTATAACTATTCCCTGCTCCACAAAGTCTACTCTTCAATTTTTCCCTTGGAACTAGACAAAGTTTCAACTTAAGCACTCAAACCATTCACTTTTCAGTACGGCACTTGCTCAAAACTCATAGCAAACACTAATAAACCTTAACACTAGACCCCTCTATACTGTAGAGAAGGATAATGCTCTCTATTCGACCTTACCAGCCAATCAGTAAAATAGTTCACTGTACCTATCCAGGCATGTCCAAAGGGCAGTTTCAGGTGTACTCTCTGGTCCAACTGGTGAATATGGGCATTTTGAGGCAATGTTACAACTGCCTCATGTGCACAGACAACCCTATCCTCCTACCACCAAACACTAATATATGCGAGAGATGCAATTATACAGCCAAACTGGAGGCTAAGCTCTCTCAACCCAAGACTGGACCAAGCAGTCAAAAGGAGAAAGGAATTACTTGCATCACACCACCAGTCTCACAGAGACCTATGAAACCAGCACCGACAAAAAATACACATAAATACACGAAAACATACTCAGATGCTCTAAATAAAAATCTGCAAAAGCAACAGAGACCTCCAAAGTAGACATCCAAGCAACCTCCACCCCCCAACACAAACCATGAAACACATACTTCACAAAACCAGTGTGCCACGCAATCACAGCCCTTAAGGCAAAATAACATACCCAACACACTAGCAATAGGTGACTCTATAATCAGGCACACTGATGTCCCAATCACTAGGATGAACAAGGAGAAGGTTACTGTTAGCTGCCTGTCAGGTGCCAGGATCCACCACATAACGCAAGCACTCAGGTCACTCCAGAACAAGTACAAATACGACTCTGTCACTGTCCATGTTAGTGTGAATGACCTGAGCCGTACCTCCCTGGACTACATGAAAAGAGACATGGAGGAGATCTCTGATCACGTAGCCCAGGCCGGTATGACCCTGACCCTGAGTAGCATCCTGTCCTCACCAAGAATGATACCACAGTATAAAGAAAAAATTATGAATTTCAACAATTGGCTAAGCTTCTGGTGTCATTCAAAGGGGATCCAGTGTTGTCAGCTTGGGATGATATGCTCGACAAGCCACTCTGCTTCGCTAGAGACAGCTTGCACCTGTCACCCTTAGGATTTCGAATACTGGCCAAGGCTCTTGCCACCCCCATAGTGCCTTTTTTAGGCAAGGCTCAAAATACAAACCCACCACCGTAAATAGCACAAGTAACAAAAAACTGAGGGTAATGCTACTCAATGCCAGAAGTCTAAACCACAAAATGCATGCACTCGAGGCACTCCTCAGTATGGAAAAAATCGATATATGTGCAGTAACAGAAACCTGGTTTAAGGCTCCAGAGAGCACCCCAGCACTACCAGGCTACAACTCATGCCATACATTCCGGCCACAAATCCCGGACCGAAATACAAAAGGCGGGGATGTATCCATATTCTTCAAGGCTACCCACACCTCCAGGTTAGTGGCACAGCACGATGCTTCAGAGATCATCCACGTGCAACTAACAAAGGGCAAAACTGTAATTCAAATTGTAACTTGCTACAAATCACCCACCATGTCCCAGGACCCCCATTCCGCATTTCTGGAAACACTGGGAAAAATAAAGGTCCTACCAAACACCCTGATATTGGGTGGTTTCAATTACCCAAACATTAACTGGGAGAACTACTCAAGTACTAACTCCCTTGCCCAACATTTCCTAGAATTTATAAACTCAAATGCCCTGGATCAACTGGTCAACACCCCCACAAAAGGTGACAACATACTGGACCTAGTCATCACCAACATGGGTGACCGGTGTTCCACACCGGAGGTCAACCCCTCGCTAGTTAGATCTGACCATAAATTAATCATTCTGGATATCCACATTCCGCCCCCACACCTGGCCAAGGAAACCACCATGAAAACTTTTCAAAAGCAAACTTCAAAGTTTCAAAGCCCCCATGCCAAAGGATAACGCTGTCCAAGCTGCAAAATCCTTTACCAATGCACTCTATGGGCACCTACAAGAATGCATGGATCATGCTATCCCAAGCAAAACTAAGACTCACTCCTCCAAGAAAAGGAAACCACTCTGGTGGACTCCTGCCATAAACAAGCTATACAACAGAAGGAAGAAACTAGTACAGAAAAGAGTAAAATCCCAAGAAGGGAAGACATCCCTGATCAGTATCAACAAAAAACTACAATCCCTCATAAAATCATCCAAGGCTAGCTTCGAAAGAAAAATTGCCAAGAACTCTAAAGATAACCACAAGGCATTCTTTAGCTATGTCAGGAATCTTTAGCTATGTCAGGAATCTAAGAGGCAATTCTCAGATCTGCTCGGAGTTAGTGCAGAATGGCACAAAATACATTGAACCGACCGATATCGCCAACAACCTGGCAGACAAGTTCAGTGCAAACTTCACCCCCCTCCTACCCCCAAAAGGGCCCATAACCATACCAGAAGAATGTAGTGCCCCTGAAATCACAAATACTTAGGTTTAAACAACCCTTTCCAAAGCCAAAGAGACAGCATCAGTGGTACCGGACCGTGTCCCAGGCTGCATCCTACACGAGCTCAAAGATGAACTAACCCCTCACCTAAACACACTGTTCAAACTCAGCTTCTCCACAGGCTACATGCCCATAGAGTGGCACACAGCAACGGTTATTCCACTCCACAAAGGTGGCACCAGAACAGACCCCAGGAACTGCTACCCGATAAGCCTGACTAGCTTGTCTGCAAGGCTATGGAGTGCATCATCATGGATCTCATTAACAGAGACATTGGAAACCTCCAAACACTGGAACCTACCCAGTTTGGCTTTGGTAAGGGCAGATCATGCCTCCTAAACCTGGTGGACTTCTTTGAGACAGTTACCAAGGCTATAGACGAGGGAAAGGTGGTCCACATAGCCTACCTAGACCTGCCAAAGGCCTTCGACACCATTCCCCATTCAGGTATTATAGATAAGCTCACAAGCCTGAACATAAACCCATATGTCACGAGATGGGTTGCCAACTGGCTCACGGACAGAACCCACATGGTAAGAGTTGCGGGAGCTAGGTCTGACTCTAAACGTGTTACAAGTGGCGTTCCCCAGGGCTCAGTCCTAGGACCCCTCCTGTTCGGCATATATTTCTCAGAGTTACAGGCAAGCACAGGAGGGCTATGGCTGACCAAGTTCACAGACAACTGCAAACTAGGGACTATAATTCACTCTCCAGCTGACACAGACATCCTCCAAAGGGGTATCACCGAGACAGATACCTGGTGTCAAAACCATGGCCTCAAGCTAAATGCCAAAAAGTGCATAGTCGTCCCCTTTGGAAAAAACAAAGTACCCACAAACTACTACATAGGAGGTAGCCCCCTAAATATGGAAGACATAATAAGGGAACTGGGGACCCAAGTAGACAGTAACCTCTCCTTTGATAATTACATTGCCAAAGTGGTTAGAAAATCCTTCTATGTGGCCCACCTAATCACAAAAGGATTTGCATCCAGATCAAAAGAGGTCATTTTGTCCCTCTTTGCATCACTCATCAGACCCATCATTCAGTACAATGCCCCCATTTAGGATGTACCTTACAAGACACCTGCAACAGCTGGAAAGACCACAGAAGTACATCACCAAGAGGATCACTGGCCTTAAACAGATGTCCTATGCAGCTCGACTGAAGAAACTCCAGCTGCACTCGGTTGCATACCGCCTACTCAGAGGTGATCTCTGCCTGACATACAAGGCCATGTCCAACCCAGAATTGATGGACATGCTCCACCTAGAGAAAACCATATCCCCTCAAGCCACACGCTCTAGGGATCTAAACCTCACCACAACAATAAATAGGATGTGCTGGAGGGATAGATTCTTGTCCCAGATACTTCCATACTGTGGAACAAGATTCCAGTCTACATTAGGCAGAGCTCCTCACTAACCCTCTTCAAGAGAAACCTTGACGAGTGGATGGGAAACAGAAAGTTTACCCCGGGGATCACTTCAATGGCTCCGCTGGACAGAGGCACAGAGAACTATTCTAAAGGGGCGAAGAAAGCCAACACATTCCGGCTAGGCTTATAAATGCCTTCAGGCAGATAGCCTAGTACCTACCTATGAACCTATCATATCTAGAACACTAGACAAGAAATAGAACAGCTGTGTTCCTTTATAATTACAGCAATCAACAGTATAACAGATTCTACTTACTATGTCATTTGATCAATACGGTCTACAGCTCAGGTGTACAGAAGTAGCCCAAGATCAAATTAAAAAGAAGAAAGCATAGGCTAAGTCAAACAGGAAGCTGCAGATGGCTTGTATAACATTAGGATGAAGCTCATCTTCCTCAAGTGAACACACACAAAGCAACTTCTGTAGTAGTTTCATTACCGTAATGCTAACAGTCATGAAGCAACTTCTATATCACAGACATTCATGAATAAAGTACTTCTATATCACAGACATTCATGAATAAAGTACATATGTAAACAGTTCAAGGCACTATTTTTCAGAAAACCCCACAGGGTCCAGTTCAGTCTCACCTCTGTGAGAAACCTGAAATTTGTCTTTAAGCATAGAACAAACTAGTTGGTCAATCAAGCATTGTCAACTGACTCATGTACAATTACCAGTCATTGGTTCTTCTTTTACTTTACACAAAACCTATTGGCAGAGATTTAGAGTTCCATATCTGTGCACACATTTACAGACTTGCATCATGGTCTTCAAAAACAATATATACTTACATGTTGAGAAAGCAAGCAAACCACCTACCTCTTTGGGAATGAAGGGACTGAAAAAACAATCCATTAATCTGAGTAGACTAAGTGTGAGGTTACCATCTGTTGTCACAACTACCTCCTTTACTGATTTTCGTACAAAATTTATGGAATCCTGCAATGAAAAAAAAAACATACCAATAAGGACTTTTCAGTCTGTTTATATTATGTTTTTCAGATTTCATATTATCTTTGCTAAAGTCAACTTTACTGCACTATTTTTATATTACAAGGGAAAATCACAGTATTCCCCATTGCTTGGTTTTAATTAACAAGTTGAAAGTGCAGTAACATATTTCATTTTACACATTCAGCAGAAAGTTATAGAAAATATTCAATTCAACATATGTAATAATAGTTGGGCAGTAATGGAAGATGGAATATAATTTAATGTGTTAAGATTATTTCAATGTTATATATGCTCCACATTAGTATTCTTAGAAATGCAGTGTTACTTAGATACCTGGAAGACTTATTGGCTGGTTAAAGAATGTAGTAAAAGGCTTCTGAAGTACTATTGGTTTTGTCTTTGTTGGTAGTGCTGTTCTACCCAGTGCCATTACCTACCACCAGATTATAATCAGCTAATTATATCAAAGAATCGAGACCCCATACAACAAAATGATGAACATTATTGATAGATCTTCTTTCTAGTGACTGTCCTACAAACTAGCATATTTTGTTGATATACAAATTTATGAGGGAACAGTGTCATCATCGAGGAAAATCTTTTGACACCTATTAACAAGCTTAGAATCTGCTGCAAATCAGGTATTCAAGGAATAATAAAAATAAAAATGTAAAGCCAAGCAATACAGCTATACAACAAGGGATTTAATGTACAAAGTTAACACTTTTCACAGCAAAACTGTTACTTCATCAGACTTACAATAAAAACAGTCAAGACAACCATTTATATATAAAAATTACATGACATATCTAATTGAAAAGTTCAATGAGGTAATTTTCTCCCTTTTAAAACAGATTTAATGGAAACACGCCCATTCAAGCCTGGATGTTTGTCAGCATTTAGCCTGACAATCCACCTTAGTTCTGTACATTCTGTCAGATTCACTAAATCACCAAGTCTCAGGCTCTTACACAGCACTTCCAGAACATCAAACTTAAATTTATGTTCATACCCATTTTCAAAAACATGCTTGGCCAGTGCATTAGTTTGTTTACCTCTCTTGATATCACCCGCATGTTCCAAAATTCTCTCCCTTAAACTATGGTTAGTTTTGTCAATATAGTAACAATCACAAGTCATGCAGATAGCACAATAAACCACATTCTCAGTGTTACAACTTGCAAATTATTTCAATTCCAACCTCATATTCATAGATTTTAGGTAGAAAGTAGTTGTATTGCTAATAAAAACACAGGCAGAACAATGCTGGCAAGAAAAAGTGCCTAATCTCTCAGCCCTGATATGGGATTTAACATGTTGATTTTTATAACTTAGTTGCAGTTTCAGGGAGAGAGTGTTTTTAAAAGAAATGTCAGCTACAGAGTCATCCATCAAGAGTACAGAGCAATATTTTTTAAACACATTACACAACTCACCAACATTGCTGGAGCACATGAAAGGCATCCGAACTGTTTGTATATTATTATTAGTTAGTTGTTCAGCTCTAACATTTTGAGTAGAGAAATAAGGTCGTGCAAGTGAATCTTTAAGGGCACAGACTTCACCCATAGTTTTATATACTTCAGATTCTGTATAGCCTCTGTCAATGAAGTCACAAGACATCTGACCTAGTACAGCCTGAGCTTCATCAACCTTGTCATGCAACCTCATAGTTTGTAAAAAACTGGCCTTTAAGCACATTTTTTATGAGTCGTGGGTGCATACTTAATTTGTGTAATAAATGATGTCTACATGTTTTTTTGTAAATAGTTGTACTAAAATTCTTAAATTCATCTATTCTAATACATACATCCAAAAAGGCAATGCTTATATTACTATATTCAAGGAATAATGTCATTCTATCCCACTTTGCCATTAACTGTTTTACTGGCCTAAAATTAGAAACAAACCTCAACTTAAATTACTTCAGTTTATGGCAAGATCACTGTTTCCTTTACCCATCACCTTGAACAAATTGAAAAAAAAATCAATGCAATACCCATTTGGACTTGTAACATATTCCACTTCATCATCTTCAAAGGGACACTGACAAAAGAATTCTCACCCAGAGGGAACTAAGTCTCCCTCTAATTGCATTTGCATCACAAAGGAAACGTAGTTTCAGATAAAGCATAGCTATATATATATATATATATATATATATATATATATGTATATGTATATATATATATATATATATATATATATATATATAGATATATATATACACACACACACACACACACACACACACACACACACACACACACACACACACACACGCACACATACACACACACACAAAGAAAACAGTGCCTAAATCTGTGGATTTATGCGTCATTGCTCTGTCCTGTAAAAAGCAAAAATGGCTTCCCATCAAACAATGCTCTGTTTTTCTTCTAGGATCATTCCTCTGCAAATTAATCAAATTTAAATCTTTCCCATTCTAACCAGCAATTCAGCACTCCAGTATAAACTGTTATTTCTGCATTGTATCCCTGAGGAGATATACAATATTTACTTTATTAATATGCATATTTTTCCATTTATTACATTGTTAAACTTTTATACTGGTAATTCATGCAACACTGAGTAGGAAAAGGGAAGCCAATTAATCCCATTGATTCTCAAAGCCTTTATGCCAGGAAAAACATACTTACCATAACTTGGCATCTGTGTTATCCTATGTCATTATTCCTCACAGTAGGGTCTTGGATCCGACATCAGATCCGAGCCGGCAACTTTAGCTTAGACAGGTTCAAGGCTCAAGCTCCTCCATCTCCCATAATCCCCTGCTGCCCTCTAACCCTCAGAATGAGTTTGCTAACATAGTAAGTATAGCTACGACCCAAAAGGTAGAAAGGAAAATAGTCCTGGACTCACAACACTTCAACCTCCTCAGATTATCCAGCAAGGAAGGGGGATGGTGGGAGGGAAATGTGAGGAATAATGACATAGGATAACACAGATGCCAAGTTATGGTAGGTACCTAACTCTATCTGATGTTATCCATGTTATGATTCTTCACAGTAGGGTCAGAGTCCCCAGCTACAATTTACCCTGGGAGGCCTCAAGGAAGGACATGTCAAAGCACTGTGGAACCAAAGGAAGCCCTGTTCATGTAAACCAAATCCAGCTTGTAATGTGAAACAAAGGTGTGAGGATTAGACCAAGTGGCGGCAGCACAAATATCGTCAATGCAGAGTCTGGCCATGAAGGCTGAAGAAGTAACCAGAGACCTAGTAGAATGAGATCTAACCTTTCCCAGAACCTCAAGATGCCTGTTGGTGTAGGCTGCAGAGAGACAGCTGGAGATCCATTTAGAGATAGTCACTTTAGAAATGAGGAAGCCATGTCTATTCGGTGAAAAAGCCACAAACATCTGGTCTGATTTGCAAAGCTCCTTAGTCCTATGCATATAAAATCGCAATCGCCAGTGTACATCCAAAGCATGCAGAATGTACTCTCCTTTATTGGAATAACTGGGAAAGAAAATTGGTAACTAAATACATTAGTTCACATTGGATTCAGTGGAAACCTTGGGCAAAAAGGATGGATTAGTTCAAAGAGACACTCTGTCTTTGTGAAAGACCATATACAGGGGAGCAACTGAAAGGGCTTGCAGCTCAGACACCCTCTTAGCCAATGTTATGGCTACTAGGAAGGCTGTTTTCCATGAAAAAAAATCTGAAATCACATGAACTAGTAGGTTCAAATGGGCTCTGAGTCAGAGACTGCAGCATGAAGGTTAGATTCCAAGAAGGTAAGGGATCCCTAACAGGTGGTCGTAGAAGGAAAACGCCTTTCATGAAGGCTTTACAGAGTCTGGAAGTGAATGTAGGTTTGCTATTCTCATAAAAATTGGAAATTGCAGCTAACTGAAGCTTAATAGTAGAAACATTTGCCCCGTCCTGAAAAAGTGAGGACAAGAACAAGAGAATATCTGGCACAGAAGCAGAAAAGTGGTCCAGATTCATTCTCTTAGCCCAGATAGAAAACCTTTTCCATTTGCTACTATAAACCTTTCTGGTAGAAGGTTTTTGGGAGGCTAGGATAATATTCTTGATGGGGGAAACTAACCTGGATTGTTTCAAAATCACTGGAATTGGAGAAACCAGGTGTTTAGATGAAGGGTCCGAAGACTGGGAAGAGGGAGTCCCAAAGGATGGGAGATTAGATCTTGAAGATGATTCAGTATCCAAGGATTATACTACAGGTAAGACCTTTGGAAGGGAAACCATGGCTGATAAGGCCAGAAAAGGGCAATGAGGATCAAGGATGTCCTCAGGCATTGTGCTTTCTGCAAAACTTTGGGGATAAGTGGGATAGGAGGGTAAGCATCGAGGAGATCCAGAGGCCAATCATGGACTACAGCATCCCTTGGTCACTCCCAGGGTGGGGTGATCAGGGCAAAGTACATGCTGCATTTGCTGTTGGATGGGGAGGCAAAGAGGTTGCAGCATGGTTGACTACAATGATCAAAAATCTGCTTCGCCCACCGTCAGATTGAGGGACCACTCATGAGGGCTCAGTATGGTTTTGCTGAGTTTGTTGGCCAACACACTGGAGTCCCTGGGTATATGTGTGTGATATGAATGTGATATGAAAGAGTGATTGTAATTATTTGACTGTTGCCTCACTATATCTTGACATTCTCTCTATTTTCATCTGTGACATATGCTAGGATATGATGTTGTGTTCCAGAACATTCTAATGATTTCTAGTGCTTTCAGCAAAGCTCTATACTTAATTATGAAACATGTCATGTGTGTGTGTTCCGGAATATTAAAAATTGCTAAGTTATTGGAATATTCCAGTATAGCATTTGAAAATTGCAAAATCATTGTATTTGGCAGGATTTGCTGTTCTTTCTGGGGTGGGTGGCCAATGCCACAAAATGTTCTAGCAAGATCCAGCCTACACTGGGAAAGTACTGATTCTCATGATTTGTGTTAAACAATCTGTTTATAAATAGCTGGGGCTCTCTGCACTCGGGTACAAGTCTCACCTGTGGAGTGGACGCACTGCCCCGTACCATTTTCACTATAAAGACTCCTGCCTGACTGCAACGGGGCTTCCCAGTCAAGACTGAGGACAGGATGAAGCTTTTCCCTTTATCAGTGATGTATAATTTTCTTTAAATGTATTGTCTAATACTGTCTGATTTGTCTGCTTTAGTTCTCTGTTTTAGTTAAAAAGAGTTATTTGCTTTTCTGTTTTAGTATAAATAAAGTTTGTTAAAATAAATTCTTTGGTGTATAATAAATAATTTTGTATCCTGCTTATTAGGCAATACAATGTGTTGCAAGAAGAAAGAGCCTGGAGGACATCATCTATTCTCACACTCTCATGTCCTCTCTGCACAATGGATAAGATTGTGTTCCCCTGTGTTTGTTGATATACCAGACCACTGCCATGCTGTCTGTCTGAAAAGCAATCATCCCCAGTGGGAGGCAATCCTGAAAGGCTTGCAATGTTAGGAGGACTGGTCTCATCTCTAGGATATCTATGTGCAAGTTGGGCTCTATGGGGGAACCACGTGCCTTGAACTGTTCTCCCCTGGAAATGCCCCCCCCACCCCACCCCACAGGGAGGCATCCATGGTCACTGTGGCCTTGGGCAGAGGGAGTGAAAAGGGCCTGCCTAAAATGAGATCCTGAGACTGAAGCCACCAAACAAGGTGCCGTCTGCACACTGGCATCAATTTTATGGACATGGACATAGGTTGAGACAGAATGGACCATTGAACCACCAGGGTCCATTGTAAAACCCTCATATGGTACCTCGCTAGTGTCACAAGCTGTGGCCATGGATCCTCAGGTTCGAAGAACCAAGTGGACTGGAGGATTCAAAAGATTTAAGACTTGCATGACCTGCACCCAGATCAGCTGTAATCTGCGAAGAGGTAATGCTGCAGTCTCTGAGACAAAGTCTAGCTGGACTCCTATGAACTCTAATTTTTGTGTTGGGACCAGATTGGACTCGAGAGGTTCACTATAATCCCCAACTGGATGAACAGAAGAAGGACATATTGGATGGCTTGTGACAGATGATGCCTCATGGGTGCAGTGAGGAGCCAATTGTCGAGGTATGGAAACACCTGGAATCCCTGCAGCCTCAGGAGAACTGCCACCACTGCCATACATTTGGTAAACATCCAGGGGGCTGTGGCTCTGAAATGGTAATGATTGGCCCCTAATCAGAAGGGAAGGTGTCGCCTGGAACACCTGTCTATCTTGATGTGATAGTAGGCATCCTGGAGATCCACTGGGCATATCCAGTCATCCTTGCATAACACAGGCAGAATGGACTGAACAGTGACCATCCAGAACTTGGACTTCTTGACCAACAGATTCAACTCACCGATGTCCAGAATAGGATGCAGGTCCCCAGTCTTTTTTGGCATTAAAAAGAAGAGAGAGTAAGTTCCAGATCCACTTTGCCCTGTTGAGATCTCTTGGATTGCTCTTTTTTGAAGAAGTTGTACAACTTCCTTGAAGGCCGACTCCCTCTGGTGGGGAGGCATGTCAGGGAGATACCTTCACATAGGACAGGTTGAAAAAAAGGAATGAAATAACCCCTGGAAACAATGTTTAACATCCACTGATTGGAGGTGATGCTTGTCCAGGCTAGTGGGTGAAGGGTAAAATGACCCCCGATTGCCTCCAGGGTGAGGCAGTTGGGCAAAGCTTCAGTAGTGCTGAAAGGACTGCTCAGAGAAGGGTTCTCTGATTTTGTGGATCCCCCGCCCTGGCTCTAGGGCGGCATCTACCATTGAAACCTCTTCCCCTGCCTCTGGAAGAGGAATCATCAGGAGCATCCTGGAAGGAAGACTGTGACCTCTGGAACCACAGCTTCTTACATCCTCAATGGGTTTTGGAAAATGACCTCTGAGGAGCAGAAAACTTGATTCCAACAGTGAGAAAGGTCTTCCCCTTCTTGCTCACTATGGGTCAGAGTGTCTTTCATAGAAGGTCCAAAGAGGGAGGACTCATCAAAGGCAACATTGGTAAAAGTTGCTTTGAAGGGTTCTGCAAACCCGCATAGTCATAGCCAAGTATGTTGCCTTATAGCTATGCTGGTACCTGCCACTCGAGAGGTAGCTTCTACAGCATTGGAAATTAACCTCATCAAGGAATTAGCGAGGAATGTCAGAGTAGAAAGCTTGGAAGACACCTTCTTGAGATCATCCTCTGGCAACAACTCTGTAAGGGAAGTGGTGAGTTCTTTGACTAAGTTCCTTTGAAGGTGGGTGAAGGGTGCCAGGTAATTAATTGCCCTCAATCCAAAGGTAGCTGAGGCACACATGCTTTCTCAGTCAATTGCCTGAGACTCCTTGTTTGGAGGATGTATCGTGGAGCTCTGCTCCACCAGCTCCTTTTTGATGGCAGCAGCAACCACGATGGCATCGACCGGGACTCCTTTGCTCCAGAAGAGTCGGCACAGACATCACATTCAACCTCCAGGTGAGGAGCCCCTTAACAATACAAGTACTCCTCATGAGATTCGATATTGGGCATATTCCAACTGCACGAGAAGCAGTTCTTAAACCCAGAGCATTTCTCAGACATAACTGTAAGATTAACAAACACCAAAGTATGAAAACACCGTAACACTACCCTAAGAAATATTAAAAACAATCTAAGGAGAAAAAAAGGCACCAAACGCCTAATTTACAATGGGGGCACCACCCTGCCAAAAAGCTAGGATGTCTAAGGGAGGGAAGGAAAAGAAATGACTACTAACACAAAAGTTTAAGTCTAAAGTTAAACTAAGTTTAAACTAATTTTAAACTAAGCTGAAAATGGGTATAGAAAGCACTTATCTGAGCAACAGCCAAGGATCACGTCTGTAGCAGAATGCAGCAAATGTGATCTGAGGACTAGAGAGCAGCATGGGATTATGGGAGAGGGAGGAGCTTGAGCCTTGGATTTGTCTAAGCTAAAGTTGTCGGCTCAGATCCTATGTCAGATCCAAGACCCTGCTCTGAGGAATAATGACATGGATAACATCATGTCAACTTGCTTCCTGAGAGGTTTTCTCCCATGTCCTCTATTAAGAGCACACCCCATATGATTTGCAATATCTCAAATGATGCATGAAACAAAAAATATAAAATATGAAAGTTGTTCACTAGATGATGAGCTTTGCATGTAGTTAGCATCAAAAGTGCATTTACTGATAATGACTATATACAGCAAACATTAAAGAAAATTGTATTTTGTTTGCCAAAAATTAGTAGTGTAATGGCCAAAAAGTTTTATGTTGGTAAGAATACAAGATAGAGCCAAGGTCTCAGAGTGTGAATTGTTCCTCTGTTTGAGAGCTTTCCATTGATATATGATAAGGGTAGCTAGAATACTGACATTTTGGAATACTACACAAAAATGCAAATTATGCATATTCAAAACAAACAATCTGCAAATTCATGCATGTATGATGGCAAGTATGAGTGTCAAAAAATATATGCCTTAATGTTGTGGTTAACATGTCAGCATTTGTTGCTTATAGGTCACATAACTTTTACAGTATTAATGCAGGTTTGAAAATATTGTTAATATTCGTAACTGCTTTACTAAACAAAAACTTATATCACTGGATGCATATAAGTTGTCCACCATGCTTTAATGTCTTTTTTTTATTAATGACTACAGCTTGCATATGCCACCCCCAGCATGATACCATCACACTTTATTTCTGCATAAATAATGTAAATATATAGAACACATTGTATTTCTTAACATTTTGCAAACACTCCTTAATAATTCTAGCCCTATACATCCCACACTGAATGCATGCCTAGCAAATCATGCCCAGCTTGTAGATGGCCCCATGTTGCCCAATACATGACCTAGCATACATGAGATATTAGGCCCAATACTAGAATGCTAATTTAAATACAATGTATCTTAAACAGACTTGTAGCTGTGATTGTGTTTGCCTTACCTAAGTGTGTATATACTCATTTTTCTTCCATGTCCACTACTTAAATACGCCTTCTCCCTGACATGACAATATGACACTCCATTTTTGTAATGTAAGTAAGTAAAATATTTCATATTTTCTATGCTTCTGTGACCACTCTGCACTAACCCAAGCCTGCATATCCCACGGTGATGTTTTCAGCATTTGTATGTACCTCACCCGGCATTTGCAACAGCTGGAGAGACCACAAAAGTACCTCACCAAAAGGATCAAGGGTCTCCAACATATGTCTTATTCTGCCAGACTAAAGAAACTTCAGCTCTATTCAGTAGCATACCGCCTGCTCAGAGGTGATCTCTGCCTGACGTACAAGGCCATGTCCAATCAAGATCTGATGGACATGCTCCACCTCAAAAAATCCAAATCCATCAGGACCACGAGAGCTAAAGACTTAAACCTCGGCACAAGTATGAATAGGACATGCTGGAGGGATAGATTCATAACCCAGAAGCTTCCCATGCTTTGGAACAGGATCCCAGTTCGTATTAGGCAGAGCCCCTCACTGACTCTTCAAGAGAAATCTTGATGAGTGGATGGGAAATCGTAAGCTTACCCCAGGGTCACATCTGTGTCACTGCTAGACAGGGGCACAGTAAACTAATTCTATTATATAAGAGGACCTTCATTGTGTCACTACTAGACAGAGGCACAGTATTCTAGATTTATTCTGTACATTTTTGTACCATTTCATGGGGTGGCAAAAGCCACATCACTATGGCTAGGCTTACAAATGCCCCAGGGCAGATAGCCTAGTACTATAATATGAAACTATGAAACTATACTATTTATATCTACCATATGTAGTCAGCTTGTAGATGCCACCTTGCTTTCTAATAAGTGACCTAACATTTATGAGATATTAGTCTCAATATTAGAATACTTACCTACTTACTTAAGTAATTCTCAATATTACAATAACGTTAGTGTTAATAAAATGTAATTCAAATAAATAGGTCTACTTCTTCTTGTGTTTCTTTTATCCAAGTGAGTTTAATATAATTTTTCTACCACCAAGTTCTTACAAAGACCCCCCCCCCCCCAAAGAAAACTTATCATACTTTGTTTTTTACATAATACTTCAAATTTGGAGAATATGTCATATGTTCATAATATTTTGCAAGCACGCTTCAGAAATTAAAGCCCTATACATCCCACAGTTATTTGATGTTTTTACTGACATATCCTGTCACCTTCCTAATGCATAAGATACTAGTCCTGATATTAGAAAAATGTAAACATCAATGCAGTGCACCTGAAATAAATAGTTCTATTTCATGTTCTGTTTCTCTTATCCAAGCACGATTAGTATAATTTTTATTCTAACATCCACTGCCACCCCTTAACATGACATCACACTCCATTCTGACTTATTTATGCAAATAACATAAATTTATTACTGATGGTATACAATTAAGATCCAAGTTCCTAGTAAGCTGTGTACTGTAAATCTAAATTCACTTTTGTCATTCACTGCATGCAAGCTGTGTTTGTACCTTAGTAGTTAAACTAACCATAAAGAAGCTCCAGATCACCTATTGCAACAGGTACTTGTACCTAGTGAGTCTTATGTAGCTTATGAAAGTATTCTAGAAGGTTAGGCAACACAGAATAAATTATGCGATCATATCCCAGTGCAAAGAAACTGAGAAGGTACTACAAAACCAAGGAAATATACTCAGTTTGCTTTAAGTGATTTGGATACAATTCCCAACAGTAACAATGGTAAGTAAAGTAAAGTTCTGTAAGTTGCACTTACCCATAGTTGTTGTAAGTTGTGTTTTTCCATAACAGTAGCTGTCCAAATTAATTGCTACTGCATTACCCTTTAGGCCCAAGACACAACAACCTACCAGCTTCAAAAGCTATGGCTCCCCTCATGCTTCTACTGTGACTGCTGAATGGGCAAATCAGCATTCAGTGGAAAATCTGCATGATTTTCTAGCTCAAAAGTTAAGACAAAGAGTACTCATCCTAAACTATCTAAACAAGAATTACCGCTGTCACTCTCTTACTTTGGACACAAAAGAAGAGTCTTTGTGGGTTCTGTTCAAGCAGCTTTATTATATACAAACACATCACGATAGAAGTTTACTGACTTTAACTTAAGTAACTTATTAACTATTGCAATCATACATGCTCACTCTCTGGCTGCACTTTCAAAATGGCACTGAGAATAGCATGTGAATGGTATTTATATGATCACGCTCAGTCCTTGATATGTTTCTTAAAGACACAGCACATACACTCTTGATCTACATCCTCCCTCTTTGAGAAATATATCATGCAATGTTATGAATCTATTTGGCATGTAGATATCACAGGTAGTTCTTTGTCATGCATTTATACAAGACTAGGTACATATATACAGTTGCTGCGTATTTCACAATGGACCTAGATATTCGGCCATATCATGTGACATAAAACTGGGAATTTGGTTTAACAACTGTAGTTGTCTCTACAGAATGCTCAACCTTGGAAGTATTTGGAACATCTTCAGGAATGGAATTAGAGGTTGAAACACACTCTGGGATGGAAACAATGTTTGGTTCGCTCTGAGATGTAGAGTCTGTATCACAGGAACAATGCTGCTATGATGATTCTGGTGCAAGAGAAAGATGTCTGCAATTTCTCCTGTACTCCACACCCTCAGATTCTACAAGGTAGGATCTTGGCTTGTCACCTATACCTGTAACTTGACCAATCTGGTCGAAACCTTTCACCATTTGTATCTGCACTGTCTCTCCCACGTCAACAAACAAAGAAATCTGCTCGATTTATCATAACTGGACTTCTGGACAGAATGCTTCTTGAATAATTGAGCCTCGATGGTTCTGTTGTTCTTAGCTTTAGGCCTCAGTAAACTGGAACTAATAGGTAACGTCATTCCGGTTTGCCTGGATAGAAGTCTTTGAGCAGGTGAGCCAAGAATATTATCACAGGGTATGTTTCTGAGATTAAGTAAATTCAAAAAGACATTGGTATTGTCACGCTTTGACCTTTCAGGTAACTGCTTTGCACTCAGCACTGCAAGTTCAGCTAGCCCATTTGACTGTGAATATTCAGGACTGCAGTAACGTACAAAGTCCCATTCTCTTGCAAATTTCTGAAACAACTCACTAATAAATTGAGTACCATTGTCAGAAATAACTTCATGTGGACTACCATGGACTGAGAAATGATGTTTCAACTTAATAATAACAGTACTGGATGTTAGGTTAGGTAGTAAGTCAATCTGAATCCAATTTGAATAAGAGTCTACCAATAATAAGTAATGTTGATTGACCCTCTTGAAGATATCAGTGGCTACTGTTGACCAAGGTAGTTCAGGAACTTCAATTAGCTGAAGTGGTTCTCTTTGAAAATGCAGTCTAGTACTACTGCATACTGAACGAGAAAAAAATACTTTATCAATGTCTTGCAGTAATGACGGCCAAAATACTAATTTTCTCACTCTTCTCTTAGTGGATGCGGAACCTGGGTGACCACAGTGCAAAATCTGGATATATTCTAGTTGTATGGAAGCAGGAACAACAATTTTAGGACCTCTGAAAATAATGCCATCTTCCATCAGCATTTCAAGGAAAATAGGTTTGCACTTCAGGTGGTACACTAGATTGCTTTGATGGCCATCCAACATTAATGTAGTGATTGAGCTTTTGCAAAATTGGATCAGTCTTTGCGTTATCTCTTAACTCATCAAGCCTAGTGGTAGAAAAATTACGCACTGCCATCATATCAAAGTCAAAATTCTCTGCATTCAAGCTGTTCTGTCATATTTCTGGGCAATCTAGATAAGGTATCAGCCAGATAGAGTAGTTTGCCTTTTCTTATAGAACAATCTGAAGTTGTACTTTTGCAATTTGAGCTATATTTTTTGTAATCTCACTAGAGTTCTTTAGAATAGTAACTAGAGGTTGATGGCCAGTTTCAATCTGAATAGCTCAACCATAAACATAATGGGTTCTGTTCAAGCAGCTTTATTATATACAAACACATCAAGATAGAAGTTTACTAACTTTATCTTAACTAACTTATATGCAACTAACTACTGCAATCATACATATTCACTCTCTGGAAGCACTCTCAGAATGGCACTGGGAATAGCACATGCTTGGTATTTATATCTGCATGCTCAATCCTTGATATGCTTCTTAAAGACACAGCACATACACTCTGATCTAAAACCACAACATTATTTCTCTAACAATAACTATATACAGTGACAGAGGGAGGGTGGAGGGTGGGTGCAGCTACTGCAACAATGAGGAACTCAAACATCTAATGTTATGGTTCAGTGTGACTTACACAACTGTATTATGTTCATCATTCCCACTGATGCAGTAGCCTTTAGGTTATATGGGATGACTACTGAAGCCTATCCAATCTAGGAGAAAGAAGGATATGGATCCAGAAACTGCTGGAGAAGTGTCTTAACAAAGCCAGTCCTGAATCTAGAGAAAGAGTCTAGTTTATAATGCCTTGTAAATGTATGAACAGAGGACAGTGTAGCTGCCTCTAGTATGCTTCCAGAGGCCACCACTTTTCAATACACCATCAAAGAAGACAAGTGAACCTTAGTACTGCCTTGAACTGGTTTACCTTGGTAGGAACAATCTTTTTCACATGAGTTGTCCTTAGAAAAAATAGCTTATCAGCATTTCTAAAGGACTTGGTTCTGTCAAAATAGTACCTGAACTGTCTATGCACAACAAGAGTATGTAGAATCCTTTATCCCCGGTTCTGAGGATCAAGCTACAACACTGGGAGATTGATGGTCTGAGTCAAAGTAAACTCTAAAGCAACCTTAGGCATGAATGAGGGATTTGTTTTAATGAAGTTTTAACCCTGTGAAAGACCAGATAGGGTTCACTCACAATGAGAGTTTGCAGCACAGACACTTTTCTTGAAGATATCAAAGCAATGAGAAGAACACTCTTCTATGTAATGAATCTTCTATTTGCTTGATGTGCAGGTTCAAATGGAGATAAACCTTTCCAACACAAAGTTAAGATTCTAGGAAGGAGTAACCTGTTTCTATCAGAGGTGTAACGCTCCTTTAGAAGCTATTTTACTAAAAACATTGAAGAAAACGGAGGATTCATAGGTAGACGTCCTGAAGTGGCTGAAGATGTATCTTGACAGAGGAGTATGAAAGGCCAGAGACTAGTAACTGACACAAATATTTGAGCACCAGTGGAATATAAACCCCAAAAGGGTCTTGTATTTTGGCTAGGCACCAACTAGAAAATCTATTCCACTTGCCAATCTAAGATTTTCTAGTAGTAGGTTTTCTTGCCTCCTTTAGTTCCTGCTGTATATATGAAACTCCCCCTGTCTTGTTTGAGTAAGTCCAGTTTGTGAGATGCTTGTGGTAATTTTTCAATTCCATAAGAAGGAAGAACCAATGTTGCCTGGGCCAAAAGGAGGCAACAGCAATTATTTTTGGGAGTCCTTCTGAATCTTCAGACTTTAACTGGATATCAGTGGAAAGGATGGAATCGCATAAGGGAACAGTCTCATCCACAGAAATACATCTGTTTTCACAGAGTCCTGTAGCAAAACCTATTGAATTGTCTGTTTTGAAAGAAGTAAAACAGATCAACTTGAGGTGCTCCCTACAACTGGGACTGGGTCAATACCTGGAAGACCCTCTCATTCAACTTCCAATCATGAGGGCCTGTCCTAATCCTGTTTAGCTTGTCTGCAATTATATTTTGCTCTGATGGAATGTAGAATGCTTAAAGGTTTAAAGAGTCCTGAAGATCTACCTCCCAAGCTAACACTGCCAGCCTGCACAGAGGGTACAACCTTATGCCCCCATACTTGTTGATATACCACATCACTGTGGTATTGTCAGTAATCACCTGGAGAGGATCTGGGCACCATAAATGATGAAGCGATTTTACGTCATGGATCACAGTCATAATCTATTTGATGTGTTTCTGCTTTGGTATGTTTGAGGAAGGCCACAGGCCTTGCACCTTTACCCTCATTGAAACTGCTCCCCAAAGCAAAGTCTGACGCATCTGTACTTACAGAATGTGCATTTGTTTGTATTTGTAATCCTCACCAGTACAGCTCCTTTTTTCCCCAAAGTCTAAGATTGGAGCCTGAAATTCCAGAAAATATATAAATGTTCCATCCACAAGTTTTTTTTAGAAACCACTGAATCTTTCTCATGTGTAACCTGGCAAGAGGAATCATGAGGCTCATCGATGCCATGACCCTCAGGATCCTGAGATATTCTCTGGCTAATGTCTGAGAGTGAACTGAGATGTGCAGGAAAGTTTTCAGATAAAAAATAATTTTTCTGCATCAAAAAAGCCTTTTGCTGCTAAGTGTCTACGTCTACAGGAAATTGTAGAAAGACAGTCCTGTGTGACAGGTCAAGGAGGATTTCTGAATATTTATCTGGAATCCTAGATTGGTAAAACTAAATTCTTGACATCTGCATAAAGACTCTGCAAATATAATTAAATTTTCTAAATAAAGAAAATGTGAATGCTATTCAATCTGCAATGAATTATAAATGGAGCTATAAATGGAGCTAGACACTCTGTAAACATCCTTGGAGCAGTAGATAATCTGCAAAGTAATGTAGAATAGTGATAATGTGTCCCAGAGACAGCAAATATGATAAAGTTCCTGAAGCCTTTGGCTACTGGAATGTGTTGGCATGCATTGTTTAAATCTAATTTTATCATTAAGCTGTCCTGGGGAATGAGAGGTAACAGATTATGAGGGTTCAACATCCTGAATTTTGGAACTTTCTTGTACCGATTTAGAAAGAAAAGACCAAGACATGGTCTCCAAGAAGATGCTTTTTTGGTATGAGAAACATTCTGGAATACAACCCTTTGCCCCTTTGATTTAACGGTACTGGTTCTATGACTCTTTGAGCTGAGCTATTCTCCTAAGAGTTGAAGATCTTGATAAAAAAATTCTGTTCGGTTCACAGAGAAGACAGGAACTCCTCAGTGGAGGTATTTGTATCCAGTGCCAACTGCATCCCTCTTGAACTAACTTTTAATACCCATGAATCTGTCACAGTTTGTTGCCAAAGCAAAATGTACAGAGCCAGTTTATGGGACAGGAGGGAAGGGGTGAGGAAGAAGGCTGGCACTGTCATCCTGAAGCTGCAGACTGTCCATTTTTAAGAAAGTATCCTTGCTTCTTACTGTTCTCCTCCTTCCATCTCTTTTTCTTTCCCTGTTTGGTTTGAGAAAGCAGGGATTGTTTGCTTTGTTTTGAAACTTAGATGTAAAAGTGGATCTAGAGGATTTGCAATGGGGGATCTTAGAAATTCCCCGAATTAATTTCCTTCTCCTATCAAATTATTTGAGGACCCAAGTAGCAGATGGGCCAGATAAAACCATATCTAAAGCTGAATTCAAAATTTCAGACTGTACCTCATCAGAAAAAATTTGGTTATGTACCCAGGCATACCTCTTCAAAACAGCAGAAGCAGAAGCCCTAAGCATGGTATCTACACTATCATACACACTCCCTAACACATCTTTAGATACTTGTGAGATATTTGAAAAAATAGAATTGAGAGAGAGGCACTATCTTCAGGAAGAAGAGTAGTAGCTAGATCTCACAAACTGTTAAGCGCAAACTTCCACATATGGATCTGGCAGTTAAGAATTCTATATGCCAAAGTTTAAGAAGAAAAATGTACCTTACCAAATTTGTCCAAAGTCTTCCCATCCTTGTCCACTGGATAATGGCTGGGTGATACCAGGAGCCTGTTCCCTGCTGGTGTCATCATCATCATCATCATCATCTTCTTTTGGCTGTTCTCATTAGGGGTCGCCACAGTGGATCATTTGTTTCCATTTCTTCCAGTCCTCTGTATTTTGCTCTGTCACTCCAACCACCTGCATGTCCTCTCTCACCACATCCATAAACCTTATCTTAGGCCTTCCTCTTTTCCTGTTACCTGGCAGCTTCATCCTTAGCATCTTTTTCCCAGTATACTCAGCATCCCTCCTCAGCACATGTCCAAACCAGCGTAATCTTGCCTCCCTGGCTTTATCTCCAAACCCTCCAATCTGGGCTGACCCTCTAATATACTTATTCCTAATCCTGTCTACCCTCATCACACCCAGTGCAAATCTTAACATCTTTAACTCTGCCACATCCAGCTCAAACTCCTGCCTTTTTGTCAATGCCACTGTCTCCAGATCATATAACATAGCTGGCCTCACTACCCTCTTGTAGACCTTCCCTTTCACTCTTACTGGTACTTGCCTGTCACAAATCACTCCTGAAACTCTTCTCCACCCACTCCATCCTACCTGTACTCTCTTCTTCACCTCTCTTCTACATTCACCATTACTCTAAACTATTTATCACAAGTACTTAAACTCATCCACCTTCGCCAACTCTACTCCTTCCATCCTCACCATTCCTCTATCCTCCCTCTCATTCACAAACATATATTCTGTCTTAGTCCTGCTGACCTTCATTCCTCTTCTTTCTAGAGTATATCTCCATCTCTCCAGGGTCTCCTCCACCTGTTCCCTACTCTCACTACAGATCACAATGTCATCTGCAAACATCATAGTCCACGGGGACTCCTGTCTGATCTTGTCTGTCAACCTGTCCATCACCACTGCAAATAATAAAGGGCTCAGAGCTGATCCTTGATGTAATCCAACCTCCACCTTAAACACATCCGTCACTCCCACCTCAGACCTCACCGCTGTTACAATACCCTCGTACATATCCTGTACCACTCTTACATACTTCTCTGACACTCCCGACTTCCTCATACAATACCACAACTCCTCTCTAGGCACCCTGTCATATGCTTTCTCTAAGTCTACAAAAACACAATGCAACTCCTTCTGACCTTCTCTGTACTTCTCCATCAACACCCTCAGAGCAAATATCGCATCTGTAGTGCTCTTTCCCGGCATGAAACCATACTGCTGATCACTAATCATTATGTCCCTTCTTAACCTAGCTTCCACTACTCTTTCCCATAACTTCATGCTGTGACTGATCAATTTAATCCCTCTGTAGTTACTATAGCTCTGCACATCACCCTTATTCTTAAAAATTGTTACCAAAACATTTTTTCTCCATTCCTCAGGCATCCTCTCACTTTCCAAGACTTCATTAAACAATCTGTTTAAAAACTCCACTGCCGTTTCACCTAAACACCTCCATGCTTCCACAGATATGTCATCTGGACCAACAGCCTTTCCATTCTTCATCCTCTTCATAGCTATCCTTACTTCCTACTTGAAAATCCATTGTACTTCATGATTCACTATCCCCACATCATCCAACCTTCTCTCCCTCTCATTCTCTTCATTCATCAACCCCTCAAAGTACTCTTTCGCTGGTGTAGATGTTGATATTTCTGCAGGGTCATACCTATTGAAAAATCAAGTGCTTGTTAGTTTGAGAATTTTTGTAAAGCCTGTCAGCTTTTATAGGGACTCAAGGTTGTTACAAGCAGCATTATATACATCATCCAAAGCTGACATTAGAGGAGGAATTTATTTAGAATGAAGCATATCCACTTGTAACATATCATAATATCTTCTCAGTTTGACAGCAGGGTAGCATCCATTTGTTCCCATAAAAACACCTCCTTCATCCTAGCAATAATCTGAGAAATAGAAAATTCCTCCACAGAAGGTTGAGAGGACCAGGTATCCTCAGCATCAGAGTTTTGGGCTTGAGAATCTGCAGGAGATGAAGCCCTGTCTCTCTCTCTCTCTCTCTCTGTCAGAATCATCTGATATTTATTCCTCAGGAATATTTCTAATGCCTTAATTAACAGACACTGAATTTTGTGTACTAGGATTGATTGCCTGTAACAATTTCTTGGCTAAGGTAAGGAAATCATATTTTCATGTATTCTGATGAACAATGGTTAGTCTTTTGTACTTTTTTTCTTTATAAGTATCTTTAGTGACCAACTTACAGAAGGAATGACTGCCCAAACTACAGATCTCTTCCCCTGGACACATCCGGCAGTATCCCCTTGGTATGTTTCTCTATCGTAGTGAATACAGTTATCCTGTACCTGGTTTGGACACTGGAACCAACAAAATGGATGTGGCTGACCCCCAATATATGGTGACTCAAAGGACTATACCAGAGTAAGCCAAAGAAGTAAGTTAGAGGTCTGAAGAAGGAGTGCACACCTCTACAAAGTTTGATGTGAAGACTGAGCCTGTGGAGTTGGCAAGGGCTCTCTGCTAAGTTGCTTTTTTTCTTGCTAAACAGAAACCATGGAAGTCAGACCCACAGGAAAAGGGTAGGTTATCCATGATATGACCAAGGAGGATGCTACTAATAAGGTCAGAAATTTTGGAATGAGTTGGTTGGTAGGCAAGTTGTGAATTAGTTTGCACAAAAAGCACACTTACACTTTCACATGCATACAATGTCTTTGAAACTATAATGCATAAGCAGCATACTAAATTCCTGTCAGGAAACCCCTTTAGAATAAATTTAGTCTGACAGAAGAAATGGCATGTAAGATGTTACAACATTAACACAAGCACTACATAACCTATAGCATGTTTTATCCAAGTAAAACACTTCCCTAAACAACACTTTATATTAAATATTCAAAAGATTACATAAGCAGTAATTTTTTTTTTTTTACAAAATAAGCCCCCTCCAACCCACCAAAGCTAAAAATAACTTCTGGGACAAAACCACTAAAGCCACAAAAAGGAAAAAAAAAGGACACACACACACACACACACACACATATATATATATATATATATATATATGTATATATATATATATATATATATATATATATATATATATATATATATATATATATATACGTATATATATATATATATATATACATATATATATATATATATTTGGATTTACACACACATATATGTGTATGATAGACAGATAGATAGATATAACATCGTACATGACCCTGAAAAGTGGAAGAAATACATCTGTTTACATGAAGACTCCCCAGGTTACGTAGTCAGATATCATTATTTATATTTGTCTGGCACAATGAACAGATGAAATAAACTTCAATAATGCAACAGCTAAACAAAATGACTTACAGTGATTTAAAAATGGTAAAACACAACTTTGGCACCAAAAATAATAAGAAAAAGTGATGCAACAATAAAAGCATATAAATATGATTTCCTTCAGATACACAGAATCCACTCTGATAAAGAGAAGCTTGAAAAATGCAGCCGAGCATGAAGAAATGAAAGGCTAGCATTAAAGAAAAAAAAATGTACTCCTTCAGTAAAATCACTGATAGCCAAACGTGTATGTTTTATGAAGATTTCTACCCTCAAGGTCTGTCTACCTAAGAACATCATATTAGTGAGAGTCAGGTATAAAGATTAATTTGAAGAAGATCCAGGTTTCTGTTTAAGTCCTAGTACTAACAACTCACAATTTACAGATCAAAACAAATTATACATGTATTAAGACATCTGCAGTTTTAGAAGTGAAGCTAAGGGATTCTAGGCACTGCATTCATTAACTTCTTGGAGACATATAATGGGAACTTACCATTTTTATGGTTCATACTTTATTTACTATAGTGTATTCTAAGAAATTGCAGATATAAATTGTGGCAGATAATAAATTAATTTGACGATGTTTTTTTTTCCTGAGATGCATTTCACCTGAGCAGCATTACTTTGCAACTCTGTCGTGTATGGCATAGTCAGTCTCACCTGCAGAAACTTGTTAAACAGTGTTTTCAGCATCTCTAAATATGGCTTGATGATGCCTGGGATTGCCCTCATCCAGCATTCAACAAATGGCATCAATCCTAATATACTGGGCTCCAGGTAAACCATTCCACAGCGAGACACTGTAGCAGGAGAAGCAACTGCAAGGTCTTGAACTTCAAACATCATTGTCATCACCTAAAGCAAAACAAAACCCAAACTGAAAGTACTGTTTACTTTTCATTAACATTTGTTTGTGTGTGTGTGTGTGTGTGTGTGTGTGTGTGTGTGTGTGCACATATGCCTGCATGTGCATCACAGAAGGCTGACTGATGCACTCAAATTTTCATAAGATGATTGGTTTGAAAACATGAGAAGTGCTACAGGAAAAGCATCACAGTGTATTTACATGCTTGGAATATTTACTTAAGAGTGGTTTTAAAACACATTTGTTCTGATGGTCAGATTATCTTTCTTGAAGCTAGAGTGAAAAGAAGAAGTTATGTACTAACCATAACGTCCTATCTGAGTTGTCAATCTTCATTCTTTCCTCACAAATGGGTTTGGATCCGATCCATTGGATCTGACTTGGCCGATGCTACAGCTTGCAGCCAGCAGATCTCTTGTGTTTCTCCCTTATCCACAATACACCCTGCCAATTACCTCAGATCTCGTTTACTGCTATATAGTCTAGAAGGATAGGGAGAAATATAGGAAGCCATATCCAGAGTCATATAAACATGTAAATGTACCTTTTCAGAGACCATTTAATTGCTCGTTCCTCCAGGAGTCATGGATGGGGGTATGTGGGAGGGGAAGTGAGGAAAGAATGAAGTCTGACAACACAGATGGAATGTTATGGCGTGTACATAACTTGTTTATCTGATGTTGACTTCATTCTATTCTCACAAATGGCACAGCATCCTTAGCTACTTGAATCCAGGGCAGACTCAAGGAAGGATATTCCCGAGTACCATAGAATCAAATGATGCCCTACTTCTTAGTGCTGCTGCACAAATGTTATCCATAGACATCATAGTTTGAAAAAATGTGGAAGTAGCCACAGATCCAGTGGAGTATGCCTTCAATGGATGTGTAAGAAAAAAAGCCTAATTTACTATAGATAAAGGAGATGCAATTTGGTAACGACTTTGATACAGTAATTTTAGAAATTTTTCCAATTTTGGTCCAGAGAAGGAAACAAATAGTCCGTTTTCTTGATTTTTTCTGTTCAATGCAAAAGGAAATGCAACTGTCTATGAACATCCAGTAAATGTAAAAAAAAGTTATGTCTTACCATAACGTTCCATGTGTATTGTTGATCCTTGTTCAGTCATTACGTATGGGTATCTGTTCCGACCTCGGAACCAAGCCGGCCATTTTCCAAGCTCTCGTCAGCTTTAAACTCTCGAGCTAAACTCTTACCCACAACCTCCCTCTCCTAGTTACCTCAGATTGAGTTTGCAAGTCAAAGAAGGTAGAGGCTACCTCTAGTCAAATAACCTAAGAGAACCGGATGGTGAGATCCACTAGAAACCACAGGAGGGGGAAGGAGGGAGGGTCATAATGACTGAACGAGGATCAACAATACAGATGGAACCTTATGGTAAGACATAACTTCTTTATCTGATATTGTTAATCCTCATTCATTCCTTACATATGGGACAGAGTCCCCAGCTACCTCTATTCCTGGGAGGCTCTCATGGAAGGACATTCCTGAGCATCATAGAACCGAAAGATGCTCTTCCCCTGGAGGCCAAATCCAATTTGTAATGATTGATGAAGGTATGAGGCGTAGCCCAAGTTGCAGCTGCACAGATGTCATGTAAAGAAGCTCTGGCATGGAAGGCAGCAGAAGTTGCCACCGACCTTGTTGAGTGAGCTTTCATAGTAGTAGGCAACGAGATATTATGTTGTGTTTAAATGAAGGTCACACAGTCCTTCAACCATCTAGCTAATGTGACCTTAGCAACATCAGATCCTAATCTAGGTCCAGAAAAGGCCAAAAATAACTGGTCAGATTTACGAAAGGACCTAGTCCTGTTTAAGTAAAAACAGATTTGCCTGTGGATATCTAGGGTATGTAGACAATACTCTCCTCTGTTTGAATGATTGGGAAAGAAAACTAGCAATTCAATGGTTTGATTAATGGACATTTCAGAGATCACTTTTGGCAGAAATGATGGATTAGTTCTCAGAGACACTCTATCTCTATGAAAATCAAGTATGGACTCTTGATACATAAAGCTTGAAGCTCAGAAATACGTCTGGCCAAAGTAATGGTGACCAAAAACAAGGTTTTCTATGACAAATGCTTGAGGTCGCAAGAAGAGGCTGGTTCGAAAGGTGGCATTGTCAGAGCTTGTAGAACTAATGATAAATCCCATGATTGAATAGGTTCTCTAAAAGGTGGCTTCAGATGATTCACACATTTTATGAAGGTCTTGCACAATTTGTGGGACATAAGAGAGGAATCTTGGATACCCTCATGAAAATTAGAAATTGCAGACAAATGAACTCTAATGGTAGAGGCCGATAGACCCGATTGGAAAAGGTCAGCCAGATAGCTTAGTATTATCGACACTGGCTGAGAAGGGATCTACTTGTTTATCTTTCAGCCAACAAGTAAATCTTTTCCACTTGCTCAGATAAGTAATTCTAGTGGAAGACTTATGAGATGCAATGAGAATGTCACGTACTGGTAAAGAAAGATCATTCTGCCTGGCAATCAAGGGAATTGGAGTAGCCAAGCTGTGAGCTTCAGGCTGTTCAAGTTGGGATGAATCAGGTTCTGTGGATGTGAGATCAACTCCAGGGTTGGATGGAGAATCCATGGTCGATCTAGTAGGTGAGGCCAAAGGAAGGGGAACCAAATCTGTCGAGGCCAATATGGAGCTATGAGGATCACCTTGCTCTTCAACCGACGTGCTTTCTTCAGAAACTGGGGAATGAGGGGAAAGGGTGGGAATGCGTAAAGAAGACCCGAGGGCCAATCGTGAACTAGAGCGTCCCTGGATGACTGTCCCGGAGGGGGAATCAGGAAGAAGTAGTTGCTGCATTTGTAGTTGGTCGGGAATGCAAAGAGGTAACAGCAAGGATGGCCCCAGTGGTGGAAGATCTCCGCCACTATCAAGGGATTCAGGAACCACTCGTGAGGTTGAAGAATGCACCAGCTGAGTCTATCTGCTATCACGTTGGAACTCCCGGGAATGTGCGTTGCTAGAAGAAAACGGTTGGTAGCCATCGCCCATTGCCATATCCTCATGGCCTCTCGACAAAGGGGGTAAGATTTGGTTCCACCTTGTTTGTTGATGTACCAGACCACCGCTATGTTGTCTGATTGAATCGCAATTGTCCCAGACGGCAGCAGGGGATGGAATGCTTGCAACTCCAGAAGTACCACCCTCAGCTCTAGAACATTTATATGAAGATGGGCCTCCAGTTCGGACAAAGTGCCTTGGACTGTCTGTCCCTGGCATAGCCTCCCCCACCCCATCAGGGAGGCATCCGTGGTCACTGTGGCCTTAGGTTGCTGGGGGAAAAAAGGGCGAGACCATTGTGACAGATTGTGTGTCATCCACCAATTTAAATCCTGTTTGCACCTGTGGGTTACCTGAATCATGGCTGAAAGAGGATGCTGAAAGGGATACCACTGGGTTAGCAGTAGCCATTGTAGAAGCCTCATGTGAAACTTGACCAGGGGGACAATGGTGATGGAGGCTGCTATGGAACCCAACAGCTGTAGAACTGAGTGAGCCGTGGATTTCTCCCTTGAGAGGATTGGAATCCGTTGTTGATTTATCCTTAAAATTCTGTGCTTTGGAATGGCAGCTCTGCAGTTCTTTGTGTCCAAGATAACCCCTATGAATTCTGTCGACTGAGATGGGGTGAGATTGGATTTTTGCCAGTTTATGGTTATGCCTAGCCTTTGTGCAGTGAGGAGAGAATATGCCAGGGCTTCTTCCAATAGATGTCTAGTGGGGACGGAAATGAGCCAGTCGTCTAGGTATGGAAACACCTGGAATCCTTGAAGTCGCAATTGAACTGTGACAACTGCCATGCACTTTGTGAACATTCTAGGGGCTGTAGAGAGTCTGAAGGGCAGTACTCCAGTGTGAAAGGCCTGCAGGAACACAGATTCCTCAGAGATCAGATTAGAGGACTGCCAATCACCTCTCTGTTTCAGGATTTTGAGGATATCACCAAAGGATAACTCAGACGGTGACCAAGGGGATCCTTCCCCCTCATCAAAATCTGTGTCTTCAGTGAGGGACTCCTCTGTGGAGTCCATGTGCTTCCTCTTACATGAAGTTTTCTGGTGAACTTCCTCAGCAGGAGAAGCTGGGGAAGACAGCGGAAAAGGGGCTTCCTGTAGGAATATGTCCTGAGGCCCTTGCACCAGGTGTATGCTCAGTGTGACTTGTGAAACCAGTGTACCAGAGGAGGGCAGAGGGATAGAGAGTCTGGTATCACCAGCAGCAGCGAAAGCCTTCTCTATTAGTTGGAAGGTTGGTCCATCTGAAGAAGAGTGAATGTCTAGGGCAGGGGTCACCCCTCCCCTAAGTGGCTCAGCCTGCCAACCCGGAGTCCCTGGATGGCTGTGGAGCAGCAAACTATGTGTGTCACAACTCACATCCTGGGTCATAGCAAAACTTTCCTGCCATGAAGGCAACTGCGGTTCATTAGTGAAATCCATAGAGGGAACCGCAGAAGGGGAAGACTATGCAATATCCCTGGACTTCAAAGGCAATGAAGGAGGAGAATAAGAAGGGGTCTTTGGAGACGGGTGATCACCTCCCAAGGAAGGATAGTTCCTGGGGGGTGGGATACCTCTGGCCAAGAGTACCTGATCCACAAGACGCAACACATCATGTTGAGAAAGGCTTCTAGTGGACCTCATGGAGACTGAGAGAGAAACAGGCCTGTCCACAGAAGAGGCAAACTTGGTGCCCATCTCACCAGTCCACACCGAGAGCAACTGTGCTGAGAGAGATTGGACTATGGGAGTCTGCACCAAAAAAGTCATCGGTGCTGAGGTCATGGTCTGCACCAACACAGGGATCGGTGTTGAAGTGGTTGTCGGTACCGAAGCTGGAACCGACAAAACTTGGGTCAATGATAAAGGCATTGGTTCCAAGGAAGATATCAGAGCAAATGTGGTCAAGGTCTGCGCCGACTGAACGGTCGGTGCCAATAAAGTGGTAATAGTCTGAACCGAGGAGTCTTTCGGTGCCAAAATAGTGAAGGCTGCAGGAGAAACACAGCCGAGATCACTAATGGAGCTGAAGGCCTTGGTGCCGAAGGACTAGGCACCAAAAGTACTGGGGCTGACTGAGTGAGCTCCGGAGCTGAACCTTTAGCCTTTTTAGGTTTTGGTTGGCGGGAGTCCCAAGCCGGGGACGAAGGCAAAGATTTAGCCTTGGTAGGAACATCCAAGATTTTCTTATGGGCTCTAGGAGGGGTTGAGGCCTCAGACCCAGAAATAGCCTCTGAAAAGGGAGATTTAAGAAGTACCTTCAGTAACAGTTTGTTTTTCCTTTCCAACAAGGTTCTATTTAAAAAATTCTCACAAATAGTACAGGGCAGATCAACAGACAAGTGGGACTTCCCCAAATAATAAACGCACAAAGAGTGTGCATCAGAAGTAGGTAGTTTGTGTCCACAATCAGAACACCATTTAAACCCCAGACTACCTTTCTTATCTGCTATAATAGTTAAAATAGAAAGCAGAAAAGGGTACCAGCAGTGGTACAAAGGAATACCCTAAGGTATGAGAAAGAAGGTAAGAATTACCAATGATGGTAAGGGGAATTTACCTCGCGGTACAAAGATAGAGAAAAGAGAAGAAAAACCTGAAGAAAGTATGATCGCTAGATGCAATAGGGTAAGAGACAATGAAATAGAAACTTTTCTGAAAGAAAAGTAAAATAAATGGTTACTAAACAACAAACAACTGTACTTAGCTCAAGAGAAGCAGCTTGACACGACTGAATGGCAATGCTGCAAACGAAATCTGAGGTGACTGGGAGAGGGGGGTTGTGGATAAGAGTTTAGCTCGAGAGTTTAAAGCTGATGCAAGCTTGGAAAATGGCTGGCTTGGTTCCGAGGTCGGAACCGATACCCATACGTAAGGAATGAATGAGGATTAACAATATCAGATCATATATTCTCCTTTGTTAGTAAATTTAGGAATAAATTCTAGTAAATTGATGGAACTATTTATGTTGGATTCTGACACCACCTTTGGAAGAAAGGACAGCTTGGTACATAAGGTCACTCTATCTTTGTGAAAGACCAGGTTAGGAGGTTTAGAAGATAGTGCCTGGATCTCAGAAATTCTTCTTGTGAAAGTGATGTCAACTAAGAAAATGGTCTTCCAATGGAGAAATTTGCTGGTTCAAACAGAGGTTGTGTGAGAGACTGCAGCATTAAATTTAGATCCCATGGAGGTGTAGGGTCTTTAAAAGGTGGCTTTAGAAGGAGTGTCCCTTTTAAGAAGGCCTTGCTCAAATTATGAAAAGCTATGGGTGTGCTATTCAATCCTGTATGGTCATCTGAAATTGCTGCTAACTGTACCGTAATGGTTGAAGTACTGGCATCATTCTGAAAAAGATGAGCAAGGAAATCTAAGATATGATAAATAGAGGCTGAAAAGGGGTCAAGTTTATGCTGCTGAGCCCAAATGGCAAACCTTTTCCATTTACTAGAATATGTTTTCCTTGTCAAGGGTATATGGGATGGCAGAATTATATGTTGGGCAGGTGATATGAGCATAGACTGTTTGGCTGTTAAGGAAATTGGAGAAACCAAGCAGTCAGCTTAAGGTTTGGTATATTCGGGTGTGACATGCCCATTGGGTGAAACGAGAGGTCTGGAGTCAGATCTAGGTTTGATTGGAGGTTGAACCAGGTTAGGCCATAGGAAGGGAGACCAAATTTGTCATGGCCAATAGGGGGCAATGAGGATCACTGTGCTCTTCGACTTGTCAGCTTTCTGCAGAAATTTTGTAATCAATGGGGTTGGTGGGAATGCCTATAGGAGACTGGGAGGCCAATTGTGAAGTAGAGCATCCCTCGGTGACTGTCCCTGCAGGGGAATCAGGGCAAAGTAGTTGTTGCACTTGTTTAGGGGAGAGGCAAAATGATCACAGCATGGCTGGCCCCATCAATGGAAAATCTCGTCCACCGTCTTCTAGTTGAGTGACAACTCATGTGGAAGTAGTATGCACCTGCTCAGTTTATCTGCAACCACGTTGGATCTCTCCGGAATTTGCATCACTAAAAGAAAGCAGAAGGGATTGCCCACTACCAGACCCTGAGTGCTACTTTACACAATGGGTGAGATCTGGTTCCCCCCCGTTTGTTGATGTACCAGATGACTGACATTTTGTCCGTCTGAATCACAATTGTCCCAGAGGGAAGAACATCTTGAAATGCTTGCAATGCCAAGAGCACTGCTCTCATCTCTAGAGCATTTACATGCAAATTGGCCTCTTTGGGGGACCAAGTATCCTGGACTGTCTTCCCTAGATAATGCCCCTCCCACCCTATTTGGGAAGCATCCATGGTCACTTTGGCCTTAGGCTTTTGGGGAATGAATGGATAGCCATGGTGCAGTTGATCAGACTGGATCCAACAATAAAGACCTCTTCTGCAAGTGTTGATGATCTTTATCTGATAAGACATGGACTGATGGACAAATAACCATTGGGTAACCCGCATCCACTCTCAGATCCCCGTGTAAAATCTGTCCAATGGAACTAAGGTAATCGCTGCAGCCATGAAGCCCAGAATTCGGAGGACTGTGTGGGTTGAGATTGATGTATTGTCTACAATCCTCTTGACCTATGACCTCATAGTTAGAACTTGGTGAGGTGGAAGGGAAGCAATGGCCATCTTTGTGTTGAGCAGTGCCCAATGAATTCCAGTGTCTGAGTTGGTTGGAGTTGTGACTTGTTGTAGTTTACGGTTATTTTGTGACTTGTTGAAGTTTATGTTTACTCCTAGGAGAGCACAGGTGTGGACAAAATGATCTCTTGACTGTATAAGTTGATGCCTAACCAGAGTGGCAATGAGTCAGTCATCCATATAGGGAAACACCCAGAATCCCTGCAGTCTGAGGTATGCTGCTACTACTGCTATGCACTGGGTAAACAACCTGGGGGCTGTGGTGAGTCCAAAGGGCAGTACTTTGAACTCATAATGGCTGTCTCCTAGACGGAAGCGTAGGTACTTCTCGGACGACCTGTTCATCTTTAAGTGATAGTAGGTGTCTTGGAAATCTATCGAGCACATCCAATTGTCCATGCCCAGAAATGGGAAAATGGACTGAACTGTGACCATCTGAAGCTTGGTGTGTTGAACAGATCTGTTTAGATTTGTGAGATCCAAAATTGGTCTCAAGTCCCCTGTCTTTTTTTGGCACTAAAAAGAAACTTGAGTAAGTTCTGGATCCTATCTGGTCTGGTGGGACCTCTTGAATGACTCTTTACTAGCAGCTTTCAAATCTGAATTGCTGCTTGATCCCTCTGACTGGGTGAAACATAGAGGATTTTCCTGGGAATTGGGGGTGGAATGGAAAATGGTATTATATAACCTCTGGATATAATCCTATGCACCCAAGTATCTTTTGTTAATTCTAGCCAGGATCTCAAGGACAATCTTCTCCCAACTGTCACCAGAGGTGGACAGTTGGGGTCCATTCAGGAGTACTGATAGGGTTTATCAAAGAAAGATTCTAGTGAACCCTGGATTTGAGGGCAACCTCTGCCACTAGGCTGACAACATTCACTGGAGTTCCACCCTCTGCCTCTGGGGGCACTTCCTCCACGTGTGCCAAGGAATGGACCTTGGGATCTTTTGAACCACATTTTCCAACCACTTCACTGAATCCTGGAAAAGGATCTTTCTGCCGAGCCGAGAAATGTATGTCCACAGCAGACAACATCTTACCATCTTTCTCACAGCTGGAGAGCATTTCTTTCACTTTAGGACCAAAAAGGGTTGGCCTATCAAGAGCAGGATTGACAAAACTGGACTTGAATGGCTCCACAGTCATATGAGTGCATCCAGGCATGCCTCCTCATGGAAATTCCTGAATCTGCAGCTGTTGAGGTTCCTTCCGCTATGTTGGAAATGAAGCATATGGAACTACTAGAAATAGCCTGTAGGGTTGCCAACTAAGAAGTTACTGAATTTTTAAACTCTGCAGATACGGTTCCTGAGAGAGTATTTGATAACTCTTTGGTCAAATCTCTCTGAAGTCTAACAAATTGTGCCAGGTAGTTCAGCGATCATAATGAAAAAGTCGCTGAAGCAAAGTCTTGCTTCCCCAGTATGTCCATAGGCTGCAACTCCCTGTCGGGGGGTTGGACAGTGGAACTCTCATCGGCTAGTTCCTTCTTTGTAGCCACTACAACAACCATGGCATCAACTGGAACCCCTTTCTCAAAAACTGTCTGTCTGTAGCTGGTGCCATTATCCTGTCTGGTCTCCAAGGTATTGGTTCTACTGAGTCAGGCTGCTTCCATGCCTGCCTAAAGATCATGTCTATGAGCTCATTGGTGGGTGGAGTCATCCAGGAAGTAGACCGTCCTATACCAAAAGCCTCTAGGAAAATGGATTCCTCTGGTGTAGGGTTGGGAAAGATGTTCAGGCACCTTTCTGTTTCAGGATTTCTAGTATGTCTCTAAAGGGAACATCTTAAGAAGGTGACTGTGGGGACCATTCACCTTCTTCAAAATCCATGTCTTCAGTGACGGACTCCTGTGGGGAGTCTAGGTGCTTCCTCTTGTATGTCCTTTTCCTGGGTACTTCCTCAGTGGGATGTTCTGGGTAAGTCTCTAAAGAGGAAATCAAAATTCCCTGATAGGAAACCTGAGGTTTTGGTACAGGATGTCCCAGTGGAGAGAGTAGCTGAGGCTCCAGATGCTGGGGCATCATGGTGGAATAGGTAGGATCTGACAGAGAAGGCTCCATCAGGGCTGCCAAGCAGCCTCAAAGACAGAGTTTGAAGGAGCCAGAGAGAGGCTCTGATTTGAGGAATGCAGTTCCAAATCGTCCCTCTCGCTGATCTGTCTGCACCACCCCCAAGGAGGAAGCCGGAGCCAAACTGTCCAGATCTGAGTCCCTGAGGAACAGAGATGGCTCTGAAAACTTCAGAGTCAAATGCTGCACCTTGGACTTGGCAGACAGGCTTCTGCTCCGAGAGCTCTCCTGACATGAAAAGATAGGCGGTCTCAAAGAAGATGTCAGATCTGAAGATACGGATATCCTTGGATCCAAGACTGATGGATCTGGATGAGTGGGATCCTGAAACTCTAAGACAGCAAGTGGTGCCAGAGGAAAAACTTATAGGGTTGGTGTGGTGGAAGGTCGGACCTCCTGTACCCAGAGGGGTAGATGCCAAGGGAAGACCAGTCTGCCCTGAGCTGACAGAATCTTCCTCACCACTCTCTCCTTATCATCTTCTGTGAGACTTCCGGAAGAATGAACAGAATAAATGGAGGGGATGCTGGTCTCTGCAAAAAGGGTGATGGAAGCTTGTCTAGTACTGGGTCAACTTATGGAGAATATTTAGTACGAGGATGATATAGAGTCTCTGAAGGCTGTGTCTGATCTGACTTAGATTGTGTTGGAATCGTAAAAAGAAGTTATAGGTTCATAGGTTCATACTAGGCTATCTGCCCTAGGGCATTTATAAGCCTAGCCAGAATGTGTTTGGCTTTCGCCACCCATTTTAAATTTATTTTGCTATGCCCTTTTTCAAGGTTAGTATACTGTGCCTCTGTCTAACAGTGACACAGCAGTGATACCCAGGGTAAACCTATGATCTCCCATCC
This sequence comes from Protopterus annectens, assembly GCF_019279795.1. Lineage (NCBI taxonomy): Eukaryota > Metazoa > Chordata > Ceratodontiformes > Protopteridae > Protopterus > Protopterus annectens. The sequence goes on from NC_056739.1 coordinate 1,225,991,970, forward strand.
ACTCATCAAGATTCCTCTTGAAGAGAGTCAATGAGGGACTCTGCCTAACCTGGACTGGGATTTTATTCCAGAGTGAAGGGAGCCTCTGGGTTATGAATCTGTCCCTCCAGCATGTCCTATTTATTTCAGTGCTGAGGTTCAAGTCTCTCGAGCTCGTAGCTCGATGGGATTTGGATTTTCTGAGGTGCAGCATGTCCATTAATTCCAGGTTGGACATGGCTTTATACGTCAGGCACAGATCCCCTCTGAACAGGCGGTATGCCACTGAGTAGAGCTGGAGTTTCTTTAACTGGGCAGCATATGGCATCTGTTTGAGCCCTTTGATCCTCTTGGTGAGGTACTTTTGGGGTCTTTCCAGTTGCTGCAGGTGTCTGGTAAGGTACATCCCAAAAGGGGCATTGTACTCAATTATGGGCCTGATGAGGGATGAGTAACGAGGCACGATGACCTCCCCTGATCTAGATGTGAATCCCTTAATGATTAAGTGAGCTATATAAAATGTTTTTCTAACCACTTTGGCCACGTGGTTGTCAAATGAGAGATTGCTATCAACTTGGGTCCCCAGGCCCCTAATTACTTCTTCTGTACTTAATGGATTACCACCTATGTGGTAATTTGTGGGCACTTTGTTTTTGCCAAAGGGGATGACTATACACTTTTTGGCATTTAGCTTGAGGCCATGGCTCTGGCACCAGTTGTCTGTTTCTATGAGGCCCTTTTGGAGGATGCTTGTGTCGGCTGGAGAGTCGATTATGGCGCCAAGTTTGCAGTCATCTCCGAACTTGGTCAGCCACAGTCCTTCCATGTTGGCCTGTACCTCCGAGAAATATATACCGAACAAGAGAGGTCCCAGGACTGAGCCTTGTGGGACACCACTTGTAACTGGTTTGGAGTCTGACAGGGCTCCAGCAATTCTAACCATGTGGGTTCTGTCCTTGAGCCAGTTTGCAATCCATCTAGTGACATAGGGGTTTATATTTAAGCTGGTGAGCTTATCTATAATGCCCGAGTTGGGTATTGTATCGAAGGCTTTTGCGAGGTCCAGGTAGGCTGTGTGGACCACCTTCCCCTCGTCAATGGCCTTGGTGACTGTTTCAAAGAAATCAACCAGATTTAAGAGGCAGGATCTGCCCTTAACAAAGCCGAACTGGGTAGGATCCAGTGTCTGTAGGTCCCCAATATCGTTATTTATGAGGTCCATGATGATCCTTTCCATAGCTTTGCAGACCAAGCTAGTCAGGCTTATGGGGCGATAGTTTCCAGGATCCGTTGAGGCACCACCTTTATGGAGAGGGACCACTGTTGCTGTACGCCACTCTTTGGGCACATATCATGTAGTAAGGCAGAGATTGAACAGTAGTTTTATGTTTGGGTTTAGCTCTTCTTGGAGTTCATGTAGGATGCAGCCCGGGACGCCGTCTGGTCCCATTGATGCTGTGTTTTTTGCTTTGGAGAGGGCGGCTCTTACCTGGGCATCTGAGATGTCAGGGGGGCAGTACTCTGCTGGGATAGATATTTTCCCTTTTGGTGGGGAGGGGGGGGGGAGTTTGCGCTGAACCTGTCAGCTAGGATGTTGGCAATGTCTGTGGGTTCAGTGTATTTTTTGTCATTTTGGACTAATTCTGAGCATATCTGGGAATTACCACCCAGGTTCCTAACATAACTAAAGAAAGCCTTGTGATTATCCTTAGTGTCCTGTGCAATTTTTCTCTCGAAGCTGGCCTTAGACAATTTTATGAGTGCCCGTAGTTTTTTGGTAATACTGATCAGTGATGCCTTCCCTTTTTGGGATTTTGCTCTATCATTTAGTAGCTTCCTCCTTCTATTGCATAGTTTGTTTATGGCTGGGGTCCACCAGACAGGACGACTGCCTTTGGAGGATTGGGTCTTGGTTTTATTTGGGATCGCATGATCCATGCATTCCTGAAGGTGTTCATAGAATGCGTTTATAAAGGATTCTGCGGTCTGGGCCGTATTTTCCACAGGCCCGGGGGCTTTGAAGGATTCCACCTAGGTTTTGAGGAGTGTGAAATTTGCTTTAGAGAAGTTTTTCACTGTAGTTTTCTGGGCAGGGGGTGGGGTCGGGATGTGAATATCCAGTGAGATTAGTTTATGGTCTGATCTTACCAGTGAGGGATACACTTCTGGTCTGGAGCATAGATTCCCCATGTTGGTGATGATCAGGTCCAGTATGTTTTCCCCTCTTGTGGGAGTGGTAACAAGTTGTTCCCTAGCATTTGAGTTTATAAATTCTAGGAACCTTTGGGCTAGGGTGTTGGAGCTAGAGTAATGCTCCCAGTCTATGTTTGGGTAGTTGAAGTCGCCCAATATAATGGTCTTTGGAGAGACCTTCATATTTTCCAGTGTTCTCAGAAAGGCCGAGTGGGGTTCCTGGGTTTGGGAGGGTGGTCTGTAGCAGGTTATAAACTGGAAGGCAGTTTTACCCACTGTTAGTTGCACATGGATAGTCTCTGATGCTTCATGCTTTGCCACCAACCTGGAGGTGTGGGTATCTTTGATGAATATCGATACTCCCCCTCCTTTTGTGGTTCAGTCCAAGTTTTGGAGCCAAAAAGCATGGTATGAGGTATAACCTGGTAGTGCTGGGGTGCTCTCGGGAGCCCTGAACCAGGTTTCTGTTACTGCACAGATATCAATGTTCTCCATGCTAAGGAGAGTTTCGAGTGCATGCATCCTGAGGTTTAGACTTCTGGCGTTGAGTAGCATTACTCTTAGTTTCTTATCCCTTGTGATACCTAAGGAGGTGGGTTTGTCTTTTGAGCCTTGCCTAAAAAAGGCACTATGGGGGTAGCAAGAGCCTTTGCCAATATCCGAAAGCCCAGGGGTGACAGGTGCAAGCCGTCCCTAGTGAAGCATCGTGGCTTGTCGAGCATATCATCCCAAGCTGACAGGCATTGGATCCCCTTTGAATGACACCAGTACTTAAGCCAATTGTTGAAATTGATCATCTTGTCTTCATATTGTGGCATCATTCTTGGTGAGGGTAAGATGCTACTCAAGGTCAGGGTCATACCGGCCTGGGCTACATGCTCAGAGAGCTCCTTTATGTCTCTTTTCATGTAGTCCAGGGAGGTACGTCTCAGGTCATTCACACCAGCATGGACAATGACTGAGTCATATTTGTACTTGCCTTGGAGTGACCTGAGTGCTTGTGTTATGTGGCGGATCCTAGCGCCCGACAGGCTGCTCACCGTGACCCTCTCCTTGTTCAGCCTGGTGAGCGGGACATCAGTGTGCCTGACAATAGTCACCTATCACAAGTGTATCAGGTGTGTTGCTTAGTCTTAAGGGCTGTGACTCTTCGGCACACTGGCTTTGTGAGATATGTGTTGCACTTGTTTTGTTTTGGGGTAGCGGTTGCTTGGGTGTCTGCTTTGGAGGTCTCTGCTGCTTAGGCAGATCTTTATTTAGAGCCTCCGAGTATGTTTTTGTGTGATTATGTGTTTGGCTTGCTGTCGTGGTAGGTCTATGTGAGACTGGAATTGCAGTGAGTGTGGTTTCCTTCTCCTCCTGACTGGTTACGCCAGTACTGAGTTGAGAGAGCTTAGCCTCCAGTTTGGCTATATGGTTGCATCTCTCACATGTGTTGTAATTTGTTGGGAGGAGGAGAGGGTTGTCTGTGTACATGAGGCAGTTGTAACATTGCCTCAAGATTCCCAGATTCACCAGCTGGACCGGAGAGGAGATTGACAACTGACCTTTGGACATGCTAGAATAATATTGGGAATTCCTTAATAATTGAAAACAAGGGCCAGTGGGGAGTGAGGGTGTAGTGCTTTTAATTTTTAGTGCTGACTTATATAATTGCTTTAGCGCAAGTGCCAGGTAACTTAAGTGCAATGTGTTACAGGTAACTTAAATGCAAAAACGACAAACAGTAACTTTCTTTCAAGTGAAACAAGGAAATAAGTACAGTAAGCAATGCAGATATCACTAGTGATCCACAGAAGTGCTGAGAAGCCGCGTATTAGGTGGAATTAGCGTTCCAGGGAAATAACAAGCAAACAAACAACAAGCATATAAACAAAGCTAGATTCAGCAGGTCTGGATCTAGTCTATGCTACAGCAAACAAGGTGTACCAATTTCAGTAAGATACAGTTCAAATATTCAGGCACTATAAACCTTTAACCAGAAATTCCCAGCTCAGAAGGGCAGAGTCCAGCCTCTTCTCCCACAAGAGTGCAGACCACGAACCCTTTTAATGTAAAATAACTGGCCTGAAGCCCAAGTGCCTAAACCAGAACTAATACACTTTAAGAATAACAGACACTGGGCTCTCAATCAGCAGTTCCCAACTTAGAAGGATGAAAGCTACCTGTCCTGCCACCACAGTGCATGCCACAAACCTTCCTAATGTAAAACAACTGGTCTGAAGCCCAAGTGCTTAATCCAAAAGACTTAGAATGATAGCTACATTTTAATCAAGTTACTACCAAGCAGTAATAAATACAATTGAATACTTTACAGAATGCCTGGATTAGTGCTCAAGTTACACAAACAAAGCTAGATCCAGCAGGCCCGAATCCAGTCTATGCCACAGCAAACAAGGCGCACCAACTTCAGTAAGAAGCAGTTCAGATATGCATGCACTATAAGCCTTTTACCAGAAATTCCCAGCTCAGAAGGGCAGAGTCCAGCCTCTCCTCCCACAAAAGTGCAGACCACGAACCCTCTTAATGTAAAATAACTGGCCTGAAAGCCCAAGTGCTTAAACCAGAATTAATACACTTTTAGAATAACAGACACTGAGCCCTCAATCAGCAGTTCCCAACCTAGAAGGATGTAAGCTACCTGTTCTGCCACTACAGTGCAGACCACAAACCCTCTCAGTGCAAAACAACTGGTCCGAAGCCCAAGTGTTTAAACCAAAAGGCTTAGAATGAGTTACACCAAGCAGTAATAAATACAATTGAGTACTTTTAAGATGATGCAAAAGTAAAATAAAGTAGGTAGAAACACAAGTACAGTAAAAGCAGATCAAATTTTTTTTTTTTTTCTGAACAAGTGCTGAGATCAAAGAAACAGATTTGGGTGCTGAAACTAGAAAACTGGCTAGTTATAAGAAAAAAAACTAAGCTAGAAGGCTTCCCTCCAACACAGAAGGGCTTGGGGGCTCAGAAGCTTACAAATAGTCTATACTCACCGTAATGTTCCGTCTGTATTGTCAATTTTTCATCTCTCCTCACATATGGGAATCAGACCCGAATCAGCCATTAGCAAGCTTATGACAACCAAAAAACTCTTGGATACCTCCCCATTACCCACAATGCATCTCTCCCCATTACCTCAGATCTTGTTTGTTATAATTATATCTCTAGAAAAAAGGATTTTAGTATTTAGCACCCAAAAACGTCTTAAAGGAGACCATTTCTGGAGTACAAGGAAAACAACCTAATCCTTGAGAATCTCTTCCCATTCAACCAAGAACTCCAAGGAAGGGGATTGGAGGGAGGGGATGTGAGAAGAGGTGAAAAATCGACAATACAGATGGAACATTATGGTGAGTACATAACTTCCTTATCTGATATTGTCACATTTTCATCTCATCCTCACATATGGGACCGAGTCCCCAGCTATCTTAACTTTGTGTGGATGTAGAATATTCCTCAGAACCACGCCCTTCCCATGGAGACCAAATCTATCTTGTAATGAGTGATAAAAGTATGATGGTTTGCCCATGTGGCTGCTGCACAAATATCATTTGTCTGGAAGTCTGCAGATGTGGCCATTGGCCTGGCAGAATGAGCCCGAATGGATTTGTCAGATGTCATGCCTTTTGAGGAGTAAATAAAAGAAATACAACTAGATAGCCATTTTGATAAAGTAACCTTGGAAACTGGTAGGCCTTTGCAAATGCAATAAACAATTGATTTGCTTTCCAAAACTCTTTATTTCTATGTAAACAAAAACAAAACTGTCTATGAACATCAAAAAAATGTAGTACATATTCACCCTTATTACTAAAATTAGGGAAGAAAACAGGCAAATGCATAGTCTGATTAGTATTTGTCTGAGAAACAACTTTGAGCCAGAAAGAGGGATTGGTATGCAAAGAGACTCTGCTTTTATAAAATAAAACAACTATGGGGGCTGGGAAGATAGTGCCTGAATTTTTTGTATTTATCTTGGAGATGTGAAAGCTACCAAAAATTATAGTTTTCCATGACAGGAACTTAATATCACAAGATGCTAAATGTTTGAAGTGTGGTTGAACAAACAGACATAGAACCAAATTTAGATCCCAACGGGGAGAAGATTCCTTGTGGGGAGGTATTAACAACATGGTTCCTTTTAAGAAGGCTTTGCAAAGTTTGTGGGAAATTAAAGATAAATTGTCTATCCCAATATGAAAATTTGAAATGGCTGCTAACTGGACCTTAATAGTAGATTCCACAACTCTGTTATTGAAACCCTGGGCTAGAAATTTCAGAATGAAGAGACTGGGCCCTATGATAGGCTCCATATTGGGTTGTTATGCCCAAATTACAAACCTCTTTCATTTACTCCTATATAGTTTTTGAGTGGATGACATATGGGAGGATATCAGAATATGACGGACCGGGGAGGACAGCACAGGTTGTCTGGCAATCAATGGAACTGGAAGAACCAAGTTATCAGCTTGAGATTGTTAAGATTGGGATGAAGCATTCCTGTTCGATGTGACAACAGATCTGGAATGAATTCCAGAATCAAGGGCTCCTTCTTTAGATGAGGCCAGAGGAATGGAAATCAGATTTGTCAAGGCCAATACAGGGCAATGAGAATTACTGCTGTCTTCAACTTACTGACTTTCTGAAAACAATTTGGAATCCATGGAATGGGTGGGAAAGGCATACAATACTCTGGGAGGCCAATCGTGTACTACAGCATCCCTCACAGACTGCCCAAGTGGGGGAATTAGCACAAAGTATCTGCTGCATTTATTGTTTAGGGGAAAGGCAAAGAGGTTGCAGCAAGGCTGGCCTCATGTGTGGAAAATGTTCTCTGCTACCTTCTGGTTGAGGCAAGAGAATGGCTCTGCTCAACTTGTCCGCTATTACATTGAACCTTCCCGGAATGTGCATTGCTACCAAAAATGGTTGGATGATATCAGTGGTGGCTCGTGCTATCGGACTGCAGCCCCCCAGCTGTGAACCACAATGGTACAGTCCTAATCCTCCTAACCTGCACATGGAAAGTGAATCCAGACTGCTGCCTTACCCAGTCCAGATTCAGGAAGAAGGCAGCAGACTGCTGATGCTCCAGAAGTCTATGCGGTGCTAACCGCATAGACTGGAAGGGGATCGGACTGCAAGGTCATCAGTCTTGGTACAAACAGAACACAGGAAATTGGAAGTGAGCATTCCAGTGCAAAACAGAGACAGCCATACAGAGCAGCCAAGATGATGATTGTTGCAGGTGTGTGTGCGTGTGTGTGTGTGTGTGTGTGTGTGTGTGTGTGTGTGTGTGTGTGTGTGTGTGTGTGTGTGTGTGTGTATAAAATGCCTCAAGTGCTATATGGTGGTGGTTAGAGAGCAGGCTTGAACCCTGTACCCAGGTGGCAAGAGCCTGAATTCCCTATAAACCACCATTTGTAAAAAAATTGCAGATTTTTCCCTCATACTTGTGATGTTCCTCATAAAATCTGTGGCTTCTGTATTTTTGTGTCCTTGCAAAATCAATAGTAGATTGGTGCAGTGGCAGCATTGTTGCCTGACATCTACAGGTTCTCTGGTTTGATTCTTGGCTGGGGTGCCTTACCTTCTGTGTGGAGTCTGCATACCCTTTCTGTGTGTGTGTGGGTTTCCTCTAGTGTCCCCCCTTCTTACAAAGACATGTGTCTGTCTGGAGTGTTTCTCCTTGGGCCTCTGCTAAAAATTAACTTTTATTCTAACTCAGACTTTCCTGGTTAACAAATGTTAAAAATGACATGCATTTGAATATCAGACTTCATATTCTTTAGAAAGTACATGGTAACACAAAAGCTTTTATTCTAGCAATTTTCTAAGTTTATAAGATGGATATTTGAAATTTGACCCTATTTTTGGGACTGTATTCCCCCATTATTGGCTTCGTCCAGGTTTTTTGTGCTAAGGTTAAGAGTTATGGTAAGAACTGAATTCACTGAATATGTTTGGGGGCTGTATTCCCCCATTTCTGGCTTTGTCTGGGTTTATTTGCTAAAAGGTTGAGAGCTATGGTGAGAACTGAATTCACTGAATGTTTGGGGGCTGTATTCACCCATTATTGGCTTTGTTCAGGTGTTTTGTGCTAAGAGAGTGACAGCTGTGTTATGGTGAGAACTGAATTCACTAAATAGTAGCCATTTAAGTTTCTGTCCTCCTCTTTCACAAAACAGCTGATTTGGCATAGTGGTATGTTGCTCTGGACTGTTTTGCACAGGGTCCTGGGTTTAAGGCTTGGCAATGATATGTATGGTGGTAATACAGCATTTTATTCTAGCAGCTTTCCTAATGTTTAAAATGTGTCCCTGGTTTTTGGGCTTTTGTCCCCCCCCCCCCTATAAACTTTGGCTTTTTCCAGATTTCTTTGTGCTGCAACGTTCAGAGATACAGCTGAGTGAGTAGATTTTACAAGGAGCTGAGAGCTGCAGGGGAGCAAAAGTTTAGTGCTGCTTATGCTGAGTCTGATTGCATTGTTAATAGCACAACAGGTAGCATACTTGCTTTTGATGCAGAAGGCTGTGGGTTCTACTCCCACAATAGATAGATGCATTGCTGATACTGTACTGTGTTGCATAGGGGGTGGATGCTGCACTCCTTTTTGGCGCAGATGCCTAGTAACTATGAACCTGTTATCAGTTTGCCATCCATTCCCTACTGCAATATTGCTGGCTTATCATTTTTTTAGTGTAAGATAGGCAATTTATTCCACAAGGGCAGCAGGCACTTTATTTGTAGATGAAACAATGAAATACAAAGTTGTTTGCTAGCAGCAACCTCTTCATTAGTTACAGATCTCTTTAATGTGGAATTATTTAGATGACTTTTGCTTCTTCACAGATTGTGCATATGTACTGATACTGGTGGACTGTAGAAGTCTGAGTAGACTTTTATGATGGAAATGTTCTGAATTGGGTAGTTTTGTCATTACAGGTGCATGAATTTTGTTTCATTGTTTATTGGAAAAATTTCAAAACAATACATTTAAAACACCCTCTAAAACTGTACTGTGTTGTACAAGGAATATAATTTAATACAATCAGGAAGGTGTATGAAAGAGCATGTGTATGTTTCGTGTGCAAGGGGCCTGTGATTTGAAAACAGCCCAAACCCAAAGTTAATCTTTATCTTCCACTGGCAAAATGTATTTTCTTTGAATGTGGGTTTCAATGCTGTTTCAGTGAATGTGAGTTTTCAAGGGCAGAGTTTTAATGCTAAGTCTTTTTTCATTGTGAGACTGCATTGCTTTGTTTAGCAGATATGATATCTATTAGTGTTTGCACTGTAAAATGCAAAATAAAACTTTCAAATGAAGTCCAAGTCATCACAGAAGTAAAGCAGTATGCACATTAGTGTTTAATTGGGTGAAACAGCCAAGCAATGGTTCATTGGAAGTGCTGTGGGGGAAGCTTCATTCGACCATGATTTTATGAGGGAGGAAGGGCAGCAAACTCAAAGACAGCCCCGGCTGAACTATACCTCTCAGCTTTCCAGATTTTTGCAGAATGAATAGATTTTTGCTTTTTATATTTGGTTTGTTCCTCATAAAATTTGTGTTTTCTGCTAAATCATTTAGGAATTAAGTCACTAAATAATGACAGACACTGAGTTTCAGACTTCCTAACCTTCAGAAAAATGCATGCTAAAGCAAGACCTGTTATTCTATCAACTGTCTTGGTTTATACAAGAACAATTTTTAGTACTGTTTATATGTTCCCCGAATATATATGGCCTTGTCCAGATTTCCTGCATTAACAGGTTGAGAGATAAGTGCAAATAAATTGCTTTATAGCATATCCAAACCTCTCAACTGTCCCCGATTTTAGCTGAAAATGTTGCTCTTCCCCTAATAATCCCTCCGCAAAAATGGCAATTTTGGAAGAATATATGGGATGGTTTACAATTAATAAATAACTGTAATAATCAGTTATAGATAACTTTTATTTCAGAAATGCATGTAGATTATTTTATTTTGTCAGCTGCTCAAGTTAGCAGTACTAATATTAAAAAGTGTTCTTTCTTTGACAGGTTCCCAGCTGTATTGTGTGGCTATTTTATATTTTTGCATCAAATTTTTGGTCCATTTTTCATAAAATTGTGTTTTTTTGGCAAATTAGTGGCAAATCATAAAAAGTGAAGTTAGAAAATAATGACAGACATTTCAGTTTCAGATTTCATACCCTTCAGAAAATTCATACTAATGCAATACCTACTATTCTATTATCTTTCTAAGTTTATAAGAGCAATATTTAAAAATTGTCCTTATTTTTGCGCTTTTGTCCCACTTCTATGTATGGCTTTGTCCACATTTCTTGCTCTGAGGTTGAGAGGTATGACAAATGTGTCAGGGCCATCGCAGTCAGCCAGATACATTTTAAATTGTGACATACTTGTTGCACCCCACTCCACCATGTAGTGACTCTGGATGTGTCCAAGCAAGGCAAGGAGCAGTTATGCAGTATAAATGTGCAGACTATCCCCCCATCCAAGGTAGACACAAGTACTACAGTGACTTTTCATCTGTCCTTGATTTTGCAGAATGTTCTGGTTTCTGTCATATTTTTATACTGTTGATTTATGCTTATTATTATTCAGAAAGTGCCTGTTGCTCTGTGTTTAAGTAGCAATGCTTTAATGACCATCAGGTAAGCTTGTCTGAGATTGTAAGATGCAAGTAAGTTTTAATAAGCATACTGTTAAAGAACTGTCAGCATTGAAAGCCTTTCTGTTGTTGCCATGCAGAGAATACTTACATAACTAGATAACGTATAAGCCTTGGGTATTGAAATGCATATGACAGTATTTGTAATTCAGGACAGGATTACATTATTTTAAGAAGTTCATTACAGTCTTTACCTGCAAACTAAACAGAATGCCAATCTATCATGTGTGGTCCATATCCTGTGCTGTAATCCTTTAAGCAATGTATGTTGATCTTATTTCTTGTTTGCTTTTCATTTTTTGCTTTGATCATGTTTTCCCCATAAAACAAGTCGATGATTGTTGTCAGGCAGCAGGTCTTTTTTGGATAAGAAACATTTTTACAAGTAGGGGTATCATAGAGATTGCTACTTTCAGCATGTTACTTGGTACTTCAATAAAGCTGAATATAAATTATAATTAGAACTGGAGTGCAAGGAGAAGTGGTTTGAGTTGAATGCTACTTGTTTTTCTTATACTTGATTTTGACTGGCATTCCAGTAATGTATTTAAAAAGTAATTTATTTTTTCATGCCTCACAACCTTTTTGTTTCCATCTAGATATTAAGTAAGCTGTCATGCAGCCAATGGATTGAAATATTTTTTTCTTCTGCACTTCATTTTGTCTTGATTGGACTCTCATAATGATATGCAGCCCCCCTTTGATTTGAAGTCACCAGCCGCCACTGGATGAGATCACCCATTGCCACACTCCTAGTGCTTCTCGACACACAGGGTATGATCTGGTTCCTCCTTACTTGCTTATGTACCATACCACTGACATGTTGAATGACTGAATTGCTACCATCCCTAGAGGAAGAGCAGTCTGAAATGCCTGCAATGCTAGAAGCACTGCCTTCATCTCCAGGATGTTTACGTGGAGCTTGGCCTCGCCATGGACCGTATTCCCCAGATAATGCCCCCACCCTATCTGGGAAGCAACCTTGGTCACTGTAGCCTGTGGTTGGGGGGAACAATGGGCTGGCCTTGTCTCACTTGTTCTAAATGAATCCACCATAAAAGATCTTTTTTGCATATGTTCATTATGAGAATTTGGTGATACATTGGTTGGTGAATTATTGACCACTGAGAAACCAGAAGCCATTGCAGAATTTGAATGTGAAACCTCGCTAGTGGAACCAACACAATCGCCACAACCATAGATCCTAAAGCCTGTAGAACGTGGTGTGCAGCTACCTTCTGGTTTCTGATTAACCTTGAAGTTTGCCATCTGATTGTTAACACCCTGGAAGGAGGAAGTTTTGCAATCATCTGATTGGTGTCTAGTACTGCCCCTATCAACTCTAGGGTTTGAGTGGGTTCCAGATGAGATTATTAGTAATTTATGGTCATGCCTGTCTCAGAACAAACCTGAAGAACAGAGTCTCCTGCATGGATAAGTAGAGGCCTGGTCAGGGCAGATATGAGCCAGTCATCTAAGCAAGGAAACACCTGGAATCCCTGTCATCTCAGGTGAGCCACAACCACTGCCATGCATTTGGTGAACACTCTGGGGGCTGTTGTGAGACCAAATGGCAATGCTCTGAACTGGTAATGACTGGCTCCTATCCGGAAGTGTAGATATCCTATGCAGTGTCTGTCCATTTTTATATGGTAGCACACATCCTGAAAATCTGTAGGGCACATCCAATCCTGTTCCAGAAAAGGAAGTGTGGACTGTACCATACCATTTGGAACTTGTATTGTCAAACCAACTTTTATTTGTTTGGAACCAAAAAGAACTTGAGTAAGTTCCGAATTCCCTCTGATCTTGGGGAACCTCTTGGACGACTCTTTTTTTCTAGCAGTTTTTGAATTTGAGTGACTGCCTGATACCTTTGACTGGGTAGAACATCTGGGATTTTTTTGTTGGGAGGGGGTTGTTGAGAAAAAGGAATTTGGTAACCCCTGGATATTATCCTATGCACCCACACATCGGAAGTTATCTTTTGCCAAGCTCTCCAGTGCAGGGATACTTGACCCCCGATTGCCTCCAGAGATGGACAATCAGGCCTCCTTTCAGGACTGCTGAAAAGGCTTCCCGAAGAAACACTCCTGGGAAGCTTGGTTTTGCAGACCTCCTCTGCCACAAGGGCAACATTTTCCATTATTATTTCCCCCTCTACCTCTGGGGGAAAACTCTCCACATGTGTCTTGGTAGGACCCTTGAGACTTCTTGAACTTCATTTTTCCGCTATCACTCTGGCCCTTGGGATAAGATCTCTGAGGATCTGAAAAACATATGCCCATGGCAGAAAGGATCTTACCTTCCTTCTCAAACCTGGATAGCGTATCTTTGACTTTGGGCCCAAAAAGAGATGTGCCATCAAATGGAGCATTCACGAACAAAGACATAAAAGGTTCTGCAAAATTGCAAAGGTGCATCCAGGCATGCCTTCTCATAGAAATGCTGGAATCCCCCACTCTGCTTGTTCCTTCAGCTGCATGTGTAATGAGCCTCATGGAAGAGTTGGCTACTGAATGTAGGGTGGCTAACTGGGAAGCTGCTTTCTTTTTAGCTCCCTCAGCTACTACTCATTCAAGGGTATCTGAGAACTCCTTGCTCAGATCCCTTTGAAACCTGATGAAATGCAAAAGATAATTCAGCAACTGCAAGGCAAAGGTCACTGACAAGAACACATGCTATCCATTGTCCTAGAATCTTTATTAGAATGCTGGATAGTTGAACTCTCCTCGGAGCATTCCTTCTTGGCTGCCATCATGACCATGGCATCTACTGCAACCCCTTTTGTCTAGAAGGCCTTGTCTGAGGGAGCAGTTATAATTTTATATGGTCTCTGGGGAACAGGCTTGTTGGAGTCTGGGGTCTTCCACACCCACCGTGATATCAAACCTATGAGCTCATCAGTGGGCAGAGTCATCCAGGAGGTACATGGTGGGAACCAAATGCAGCCAGGTACACCGACTGCCCAGGTGAAGGATTGCTGGACTGCCAGCCACCCCTCTGTTTCAGAATATCCAGAATCTCCCCAAAGGAAATGTTCTCAGGGGGTGACCATGGGGATCCTTATCCCTCATTGAGGTCAGTGTCTTCCATGGCTGACTCCTCCATGGAGTCCAAGTGCTTCCTCTTGCATAATCTCTTCTTAGGGACCTCATCAGTGGCGTAGTCTGAGGAAGTATCTCTAAAATATATACAACGCCAAGTTAAAAAAAAATTATGGTGAAACCCTAATATGAACAAGCTCTACAATAAAGGAAAAAAGCTCATTACAATAAAAGTAAATCTAATTCTGCAAATGCCTAAAATGCTCTTGCTAAGGTTATTCAGACACTGATTAAATCAACCAAAGCTAGATATGGGGTAAAAATAGCAACTCAGATAAAAGGCAATTACAAAGCCCTTTTTTACCTATATCAGAAACCTCAGAAATAATGTTTAAATTTGCACTGAGCTAATAGTAAACAATATTGAATACTTAAGTGTGAAGATACAGCCAATTTACTAGTGGATAAATTCAGCTCTAAATTCACCCCCACCCCCACTTATCCAGACCTCTGTCCACATGTTTCTCTCAAATCTCCCAGGAATAAACAAATGCACTACCGACGGCAAAGAACACTGTTTCTATGGGGCCAAATAACATAACAGGATGCCTTCTGTTTAGCCTGAAGCATGACCTGTCAAACCTCTTACAGAGGAGTTTCAATATTAGCCTCTACACAAGGCTTGTACCAAAAGAATGGGGGACTGCAAAAGTCATCCCCCTTAACAAAGGTGGGTGTCAGTTATAAACCTATAAGCCTGAATAGCCTCACCTGTAAAGGTATTGAAAGGATAATTAGGGATTTAATAAAGAAATGCATAAATAACCAATACGACAATGACTTTAGCCAGTTCAGTTTTGTCAAAGGCAGATCCTGCCTACTCAACCAGGATGATTTTTTTCAAGAATGTCACTGAAGCAATGGATGAGGGAAAACCTGTTCACACAGTATATCTGGACCTCGTAAAGGCATTCAACATCACCCTCCATTCAAGCATAGTTAATAAACTCATCCAACTAAATGTAAATCCCTGCGTAACTTGTAGTCTAGCTCACAAACATAACCCAAGAAATTAGGGTGGATGGATCAACCTCAACAAAGAGATCTGTCACTACTGGAGTAACTAAGAGCTCAGTCTTTGGGTCACTCCTTTTTGGCATCTGCTTCTCATGGGTGAAGGCACATATTGAGGATTTATGGCTGACAAAGTTTGCTGATGACTGTAAATGCCATGCCATCATAAACTCTCCAGAAGACACCAAGATCCTTCAGGAAGACCTGTCAAACAAGTGGCTGGTGTCAAAATCCACAGACAAAACTAAATGCCAAAAAGTGCATAATTGTATCCTTTGGCAAGCAATATATACCCTGCAGCTATCACACTGAAAATATTCCCCAGAAAAATGAGCCAGTAGTGAAGGACCCAGCAGTACATGTAGAGAATATGCTGTCACTCAATGTGGCAACTATAGTTAGGAAGTCCTCCTTTACTGCACAACTTATTATCAAGTATATGGCATACAAATCAAGGGAGGTTATTATTCCACTGTACATGGTAGTCATTAGGCCAGCCATTGAATATAATGCCTCATTCTGCATGTACTTGTTCAAACACTTGACTCAGCTCAAGGGATCACAACATTTTCTCACCAAATAAATAAAGGGACTAAATCACAAAAGACACAGTGACTGCCTCAAAGCCCTATCCCTCTTCTTAGTGTTCTAGAGGCTGCTGAGGGGAGATCTCTGCCTCACGTAACAGCTTTTACAAGCCCCATCCTTGAAGACCTTCTACACATCCATAAATCCAACAGTGGCAGAAACACTAACTCTAGAGACCTCAGTCTCTCCTGCAACCTACATAGAACATGCTGCAGGGGATAGATATGTCTCACAGAGAATACCACTTCACTTGGATTGCCTTCCTCTCCACGTTAAGTACATATCTTACTTTATTCAAGCACAACCTTGAATGCATGGATGGGAAGCCATAAGTCACTCTTGGTTTGGCATCCTTGTCCCTTATGGACAGAAGGAACATGTAAATACCTGCACCAAGGTTACGGTTATTCATCCTTACTATACAAAGGGTTCTCATATAATTCTAAAGGATTATCACACATGGGGTAACACAGGACTTTCCTGAAATACAGGGACCTGGGTACTAAACTACTAAGGATTGAAACTCAGTAGAAATTCATGGTTAAGCTGCTAAAGGTCTTCACAGATCAAATGCCTAGTAAATACCTATGAACCTGCTGGCCCTGACAGGAAAATGACAGTGACACTGATGTAGGCTGCTAAATAGGCTGGAACTGTAAAGTGATGTAATACAACTAAGAAATAAGTGTCTCAATGCCAATAAGATGCAGAAAGTAATTCATTAGAATAGCAAGAACAGCTGAAGTGGGAATTATCTATTTAGCTGCAGAGTGAAGAATAAACAAACTGTTTCCATTGTGCATATTGAGCCTTTCTGATAGAATCTTTTTTTTTTTTGGCTTCTATGTAAGGACACTATTTGTCTGGACACAGGAAGCAAAGCATCTAAGGCTTCAAGGACTATACATGAAGCATCCACGTCATAGTATCTGGCAAAAAAAAAGCTAGTTGAAAAAGTATCAGACAGGAAAGAGTCAGATACATAGAAATGTCTTGGTTTTCACCAACTCTACCTTGTACTCATCTTCATTGCTTACAAGGTCTGATAAAAGGCCATAAGTCGAAAAAATGATTCAAATATATATATTTTTTAATCCTAACAGAGGAAATAAGAAGTTATGTACTCACCATAACGTTCCATCTGAGTAGGTAACTTCATTTGTCTGCAACCTTTGGGTATCGGATCCGATCTCGGATCTGAGCCGGCAACTTATTTCACAGCTTTAAGATCTGAGCTCCTAGCTCCTAGCTCCTCCCCTTACCCATAAATCCCCTGCCAACCCTGACTGACCTCAGATCAAGTTTGCCCTTATACAAGCAGCTAAAAAGCTAAATACGTCCTGAAGGGAACTAGAAGAAGTCATCCAGGAACTAAAATTCTGAAGGTCAGGGGGAAGGAGGGGGGGATGGTTGCAGACAAATGAAGTTACCTACTCAGCTGGAACGTTATGGTGAGTACATAACTTCTTAATCTGAAGTAGGTACTTCATTTGTCAGCAACCTTTGGGACAGAGTCCCCAGCTACCTGGATCTTGGGCGGCCATCATGGAAGGATGTTCCGGACCACTGCGGAGCCAAAGGATGCTCTCCCTCTGGAGATAACGTCCAGCTTATAATGGTTGATAAAAGTATGAGATGAGGCCCAAGTGGCTGCGGAGCAAATATCATCTAAAGACACTCTAGACCTAAAGGCAGCAGAGGTAGATATAGCGCAAGTAGAATGCGCATGAACTCCCTGAGGTGCAGGCCTGCCAGAACTTTCATAGGCTAAAAGAATACACTGTGAGATCCATTGTGATAAAGTGACCCCTTAGAGACAGATTTACCTAAGTTAAATTTGGCAAAGGAGATGAACAACTGGTCGGATCGTCTATGACCAGCAGTCCTGTGAATGTAGAAGCGCAGTTGTCTATGCACATCTAACAAATGCAGTTTGTATTCTCCTTTGTTCTGATACTTAGGAAAGAAGACTGGCAGGTTAATGGATTGATTGATATTAGCCTCTGAAGCCACCTTGGGAAGGAATGAGGGATTGGTCCTGAGGTACACTCTATCCTGGTGAAAGGCCAAGTACGGGGGTTTTACACAAAGGGCCTGAAGCTCAGAAACTCTTTTCGCTGAAGTAATAGCGACAAGGAACTCCGTTTTCCAAGATAGGTACTTAAGATCAACCGAAGCAGCAGGTTCAAAAGGGGGAGCTGTCAAGGCCTGTAGGACTAGTGATAAATCCCAAGGGGGTACAACTTCCTTGACAGGAGGTCTGAGCAGGAAGGTACCCTTGAGAAAGGTTTTACACAATTTTGCCGTAATCAAAGGACCTGGCTCATGTTCCACATGGCAATGAGAAATAGCTGCCAGTTGAACCTTGACCGTAGAGCAGTTAGCCCCCTGATGAAGTAGACCTGTAAGGAAATCCAACACAGTTGGCAATGGTGCTGTGAAGGGATCTAAGTTATGATGCTCCGCCCAGATGGAGAAACGCTTCCACTTACTGCGATAGACCTTTCTAGTGGAAGGTTTGTGTGCTGCTACTAGGATGGCTTTAACTGGGGAAGAGATTCCGGGAGTCCTGACTAGGAGTGGAACTGGAGCAGCCAAGCTGTCAACTTGAGGTTGTCCAGATTCGGGATCGGGAGACCTAGGGGATGAGATATTAGATCCGGTAGGGGATCCAGAATCCAAGGAGGATTTACCAGGTGAGACCACAGGTAAGGGAACCATGTTTGATGAGGCCAGAATGGGGCAATGAGGAGCATTCTGCTCCCCAACCGACTGGCTTTCTGTATGAGTTTCAGCATCAGGGGTAGAGGAGGGTAAGCATAAAGCGGACCGGGAGGCCAAGCATGCACCCGAGCGTCTCTCAGGGATTCCCCGAAGGGGGGAATTAGAGCGAAGTAGCTGTTGCATTTCGTATTTGAGGGAGAGGCAAAGAGATCGCAACAGGGTTGCCCCCACTCGGCAAAAATCCGCTTTGCTAATTGGGGATTGAGAGACCACTCATAAGGGGAAAGGATGGTGCGGCTGAGTCTGTCCGCCAGTATGTTGGACCATCCCAGAATGTGCTGTGCATTGCAATAAGAAAGCGGTTGGTGGAGATCGCCCATTCCCACATTCTCATGGCCTCTCAACAGAGAGGATAGGACCTGGTTCCCCCCTGTTTGTTGATGTACCAGACAACTGACATGTTGTCCATCTGTATCGCAATAGTTCCTACAGGAAGAAGGTTCTGAAGTG
The DNA here is from genome assembly GCF_019279795.1 of Protopterus annectens. NCBI lineage: Eukaryota > Metazoa > Chordata > Ceratodontiformes > Protopteridae > Protopterus > Protopterus annectens. The sequence continues at coordinate 1,226,010,759 of NC_056739.1, forward strand.
CTTGCAATGCCAACAGCACCGCCCTCATCTCCAGGACATTGATATGCAAAGAGGTCTCTGTGTCGTTCCACGTGCCTTGGACCGTCCTGCCTGAGCAATGCCCCCCCCACCCAAGGCGATAGGTGTCCATGGTCACCGTGGCGAGGGGAGAAGGTGTGGAGAAGGGACGTCCCGTATGGAGGTCCGGAGATTGGAGCCACCATAAGAGAGCCCTCCTGCAAGCCCTGCTGAGGGAAATAGGATGGCTTAGGGAGTAATGTAGAAAGGACCACTGGACTTGAAGGGTCCATTGCAGGACCCTCATATTCAGACGAGCCAATGGCAGAAGAGTGATTGCCGCCGCCATGGAGCCTAGAGCCCACTCACTCACACGGAAGGCCCCAAACTCACAACAACACACACACACAGCTACGAACCAGTGAAGGGTGGGGAGGAGAAAAAATTTTACTAACTAAAAAATTAAAATATTAAATTACTAACTATAAGGAGCCTAACCAAACACATTCTCACGAAAGTTATAGATATTATAGCAAAAAAAACACTTATCTGACCAGAAGCTCGTAACCTAGCTGCTGTACCTAAGCGCGGCAAACTAGATCTGAGGTCAGTCAGGGTTGGCAGGGGATTATGGGTAAGGGGAGGAGCTAGGAGCTCGGATCTTAAAGCGGTGAAATAAGTTGCCGGCTCGGATCCGAGATCGGATCCGATACCCAAAGGTTGCTGACAAATGAAGTACCTACTTCAGATGAAAGGTTTTCTTGACCAAAGGAAATTACCAGTAACATTTTTCTCTTGATAAAGTATGAGGGTGTGATGTACAACAGAAGTGAAAAGGAAAGAAAAACATACAGAAAACACTGCCTATTTCTGTTAAAAACATTTGCAAAGGTGATTTTTGGGCTATAGAAATTAAGTGTCTGCTGAAGCAAAACCCAGTCAAGCAATGTTCTATCCAAATGCATTTGAAGTTGATGACATAAGATGAACAAATATCACATACACAGTTTTCTCTCATGAGACCAGATGAGTGCTCATGCTTGGAGAATCAGTCTTACACATTTAATATTAAAATATTATTAAATGAAAATATGTTTATCCTTTCCTCTCCCTCTACATTGTACAATGATCACAAGAAGTTCATTTTTGTATTTTGCTCAAATTCCTGGCCAGAAGGTTAGTTACAAAGTCAATTATGGCTGATGTATACACTGAGGGATCTTATGTGTACTTAAAAGCATTTTTGTGCACTGCAACAAAAGAAGCCAGGATGTTTGTTTAATGTTAACATAAGACATGAAAATGTCTTGCATACTGAAAGCAGAATATGTCTGAAATGCATGTTTAACCTAAAACAGTTTCTCCTGTTCTAAAAATATGACCACTGAGCTCCAAGATGTAGAGATATGTATAATTACCTAAACAGGTCACAAGATAGGTTATGATCATGTCATCTCAATCTCACATTTTAATTTATACAAATATAGAATACTTAGTTTTATTTAACTTTTGCATCACATTATCTTTGATTTACTACATGACTATAACCATTCTGTTTTCTCAGCCTAATTTTGTAAATTAAAGGGGAGACATGGATAGTTAAATCATCACAACAGACCTCTGCAGAACCATAGGGTCCTGCTGATAAGAGTGAACATTAAAGGTGTTAACTAATTTATATGAGCCATCTGCTGCAGGGATGTAGCTAGCAATTTTATTTTGTACTTTCACAGACTCTTATTTTTCTGTCTCCAGCCCATTTGGCATTTAGAAAAATGGACAAATCTGTTCACTATCTTTCCCTCAAGTATTTAAAACGTATGCATTATTTTCAGCTGTTGCATCTGTTAAATATACTGTTTTGCAAGCTACAGACCTGTTGTTTGGGGCACCAAGTTCGACAGTTGTAGGTTCAAAGGTAAGTACTAGGCTAGCTGCCCTTGTGGGCCATTTTAAGTCTGGATAATTTCCCTTTTTAGTGCTCAAAATAACCTAACCCATTTGTTTATAGAGTGGCCTTACCTATCCCATAGTTGAAAATAAGAAGTTATGTACCTACCATAACGTTCCATGTTAGTTGTCTTCTTCTCGCCTTCTTTCTTGCTGGATGGGTTCGGAGCCGATCCTCGGCTCCGACTCGGCCATCTTCAAAAGCTCGAGAGCTACTTACTGGCTCGAGGCCCCCCTATATCCCATGATGACTGGCACTAGATCCCCAGCTCTCGTTTGATAAGTCTAACTGCAGACATAATAATAATAATAATAATACAGGAATCCTGTCCTAGAATGCATAAATCCTACTGGAGAGACTACTAGTCAGAAGGAATAGCCAGAGAAGACTCAGCCAGTGAGAAAAACATAAGGAACTCTTCTCGGTCTACTAGGATAGGGAGATGGAGGGAGGGACGCAAGAAAGAAGGTGAGAAGAAGACAACTAACATGGAACGTTATGGTAGGTACATAACTTCTTAATGTTAAGTTGTCTATCTCACCTTCATTCTTGCTGGTTGGGACAGTGTCCCTAGCACCTCAATCCTGGTTGGCTCATCGGAACAGACTCTTCAGAACAGTGGAACCAAAATCAGCTCTGCTCCTGGAGGCCACTTCCAGCTTATAATGTGAAATAAAGGTATGAGGATTGGCCCATGTAGCTGCCGCACAAATAGTTTCCATTGGCAATCTTGCCTGAAAAACCAATGAAGTAGCTAGGAGTGACCTTTTGGTTTAGCGGGAAGCTCTTTATTCCTTAGCTGATATATTAATGTAATAATAGACATCAACTACCTAGATAAAGTTACTTTCGACACAGATAGACCTTGTTTACCCTCAGCATAGGACAGGAACAGCTGGTCTGATTTTTTGATTTGCTTAGTTCTATGCAAGTAAAAGCATAACTGTCTATGAACATCCAACTGATGCAATTTGTATTCCGCCTTGGAATAATTTGGAAAAAACACAGGCAGATCAACAGACTGATTTAAATTATTGTCAGAAGAAACCTTTGGAAGGAAGGAAGGATTAGTCCTGAGAGAAACTCTGTCATTGTGGAAAACTAGATAAGGAGGGCGAACACAAAGAGCCTGAAGCTCAGAAACTCTTCTGGCTGAAGTAATTACAACCAGAAGAAGGGTTTTCCAAGAAAGAAATTTCAAACAACAAGAAGCTGCCGATTCAAAAGGGGGCAGTATCAGGGAAGCTAAAATCAAATTTAGATCCCACAGAGGTGGGGGATCTCTCACTGGGGGCCTGAGTAAAGTAGTCCCTTTGAGAAAAGCTTTACAAAGCTTATGGGACATGATACTAGCATCTGATAGACCTGTATGAAAGTTTGAAATTGCAGCTAACTGAACTTCAATTGTGGCAGAAGACGATCCAGCATGAAAAAGTTCCACTAAAAAATCCAAAATATGGTGCACAGGGGCTGAAAAGGGATCTATATTCCTAGCCTCTGCCCAGAAAGAGAAACGTTTCCACTTACTAGCATAAGTCTTTCTAGTGGTAGACTTGTGCGATGATAAGATTATTTCACGCACCGAGTGGGAGATGTTCGGAAGCCTGGCTAAGGTTGGAAGTGGAGCAACCAAGCAGTGAGCTGGAGAGATTGAAGGGATTGGTGCAGCCCGCCCGATTGATGGATCAGGAGGTCTGGAACTGGGTCCAGGATCCAGGGCTGCTCCAAAAGGTAATGATGCAGGAATGGGAACCAAACTTGTCGAGGCCAGTAAGGGGCAATGAGGATCATCTTGCATCCCAATGTGGTAGCTTTCTGTATTAATTTGGGAATAAGGGAGAACGGAGGGAATGCATAAAGAAGTCCCTGAGGCCAATCGTGAACAAGAACATCTCTGGGGGAGTGTCCGGAAAGAGGGAGGACAGAGAACAAATTGTTGCACTTGCTGTTGAAGGGGGTGGCAAAAAGGTCGCAGCAAGGCTGACCCCATTTGCGGAAGACTTGGTCCGCCACTGTCTGATTGAGAGACCACTCGTGAGGCATGAGAATTGCACTGCTCAGCCTGTCCGCTATAACGTTGGACTTCCCAGGGATGTGCACTGCTATCAGAAACCGTTGGGAAGAGATCGCCCACTGCCAGAGTCTGAGTGCTTCTCGACATAGGGGGTAGGACCTGGTTCTGCCCTGCTTGTTGATGTACCACACTACCGACATATTGTTTGTTTGAACTGCAATGGTCCCGGTAGGAAGAGAGTTGTGAAGAGCTTGCAACGGCAAAAACACAGTCCTCATCTCCAAGACATTGATATGCAGATGGTACTCATGAGGCTGCCAGGTACCTTGGACTGTTCTGCCCTGAAAATGCCCCCCCGCCCTACCCAATCAGGGAGGCATCCATGATCACCATAGCCACTGAAGGAGGAAGAGCAAATGGTCTGCCCTGGGGTACTGATGGTGAACCCATCCACTAAGCAAGTTGGTTTTTGCATGTCTGTGTGATCATTATTTTGTGAGACATTGGAAGTTGCTGGAAAGACCATTGGGTGAACAGCATCCACTGAAAAATCCTCATATGAAAACGAGCGAGGGGGACTAGTATGATAGCCACTGCCATGAGATCCAAGGTCTTTAGGACAAATCTGGCCTGAAGTTTTTTGCATCCTAATAAGACCTGCACATGTCAGCGAATGTCTAGCACTCTGTCTAATGGAAGTCTCACTGACGTGTCGTTTGTATTTAAGTTTGGGCCTATAAAGGTAATAGATTGACAAGGCGACAATGCAGACTTTTCAAAATTTATTGTGATGCCTAGTTTGGAGCAAGTTTGGATGGTGTAGTCTCTGGCTCACAGCAGGTGATGCCTGGTGGTTACAGTAAGGAGCCAGCTGTCTAAATATGGAAACACCCTGAATTCTTGCCATCTCAGGTGAGCGGTAACTACTGCCAAACATTTGGTGAACACCCTGGGGGCTGTGGTGAGACCAAAGGGCAGAGCTCTGAACTGATAATGACTGGCTCCCAGCCGGAAGCGGAGGAATTTTCTGAAGCGTCTGTTCATTTTGATATGGTAGTACGCGTCGTGAAGATCTATGGAGCACATCCAATTGTCCTGACCCAGAAAGTAAAATGGACTGTAGCGTGACCATACAGAACTTCTTTCTTTGAACAGACCTGTTTAGTCTGCTGAGATCCAGAATGGGTCTCCAGTCCCCAGTCTTTTTTGGTACCAAACAGAACCTCGAGTAAATTCCGGATCCTTGCTGGTCTGCTGGGACTGGTTGGATGGCTCTTTTTCTTAGCAGTTTTGAAATTTCTTGAACTGCTTGATTCCTTAGATTGGGTGGAACATCTGGAAGGGATTTGTTCGGAACGAAGGGAGTGCGAAAGAAAGGGATTTTGTAGCCTTCGGATATGATAGACAGTACCCGTTTGTCTTGTGTTATACTTTGCCAGGCTTTTGGGTACAGCGGTAATCTTCTCCCAACTGCCTCCGAAGGTGGACAGCCGGGCAGCACCTCAGGGATGCTGGAAGGGCTTGTCAGAGAAAGATTCTCTTTGGCCCTGATTTTGCGGACCCCCCTCTGCCCCGTGGGCGGCATCTATTGTTGTTCCCTCCTTTGCCCCTGGAGGGAAACTCTCCATGTGTGTCAGGCATGGCTCCCTGAGGTTTCTGGAACCAAATCTTCCCACTCTTCTGACCCTTGGGATATGGTCTTGAAGGAATGGAAAAACGGATTCCCACAGCAGAGAGAGTTTTGCCTTCCTGCTCACACCTAGTAAGGGTATCCTTCACCTGTGGTCCAAAAAGAGCAGAACCATCAAAGGGGGTGTTGGTGAAAGATGCCCTGAAGGGTTCTGCAAAGTTACATAACTGCATCCAGGCATGCCTCCTCAAGGCCACGCCTGTGCCTGCGGCCCTACTCGCACCATCGGCTGCATAAGAGATGAGCTGCATGGAGGAGTTTACTACCGAATTAAGAGTCGCCAGCTGGGAGGCAACCTTAGCCTGGCCCCCTGCAGCTGATGGATCTTGAAGGGTATCTCCTAGCTCTTTAAGGAGATCCCTTTGAAGGCGGGTAAAGTGGCACAAGTAGTTCAGTGACCTCATGGAGAAGGTCGCTGATGAAAACATCCGCTTCCCATATCTGTCCATCGTCCTAGATTCCTTATTAGGGGGATGGACAGACTAAGAAGTTTCAGCCAACTCCTTTTTTGTGGCCCCTGCTACCACCATGGCATCAATGGGAACACCCTTAGTCAGAAATTGCTTGTCTTGTGGTGCAGTAATAAATTTTGTGGGTCTTCGGGGGGTTGGTTCCACTGTGTCTGGGGCTGACCACGCCTTCCGAGCCACCACAGACATCAGTGGATCGAAAGGCGGAGACATCCAGGAGGTGGAGGGTCGGGAACCAAACGCGTCCAGGAATACAGACTCATCCTCGGAAGGGTTAAGGGTAGTCCAGTTCCCCCTCTGCCTAAGTATTTCAAGGATGTCTGAGAAAGAGACGTCCTCAGAGGGGGATCTTGGGGACCCTTCCGAATCCTCTAAGTCGGTATCTGAAGTGACAGACTCAGGGGAGTCAACATGCTTCCTCTTGCATTTCCTCTTTCAAGGGGGCTCCTCTGAATGATCAGGGGAAGCCTCGGAAGAGGAAGATACACCCAATGGGGTGCCCTGGAGCGTTTGTTCCCCATGCTTGGGGTCTGGAGGAGGGGCAGAAGCAGACATAGGCACCATGGGGGGAGGAGCTGATGAGGCTGACCGTGGGGCTGACTCAGAGGCCAGCACACTCCTCATGACCTTGAAGGTGCCCCTTCCCGATACCAGAGAAGGCCCCGGCACTGAGAGAGACGACTCCGAGGCTGATGTAGGAGCTGAAATCACCTGCACCGAAGCTCCGAGAGGGAGAACGGGGTCGGACAAAGGTCTGATGCCACTCACCCCTTCAGAGCCGACGAGGGAGACCCGGCGCCCAGATCCCTCCAAGGATGGCACAATGGATGAGATCGGAGCCGACGACAGAACCGAAAGAGTAGGTATCGGCAATGACGGTTCCATGATCCGAGCCCCAGCAAGCTCCGGCTCCGAACTCAAGGGATGAGTCGAAGGAGGAATTACTGTAGAGACAGGCGGAGCCGAACCCTGATGAGGGGGGCTGGATAACATTTCAGCCAGGGCCTGCGATTTTAGGAGCCTGCTCACCATTCTCTCCAAATCATGGTCAGATAGTCTAGAAGACTGAGAAGAGTGGGAGTGGTGACTTCACTCTGACTGTAACAGAGGTGACCCCGGAGCCGAGTGTATCGACTCTAGAGATGGAGACCTAGAGCGTTTTCGACTCCCTGACGGTTCTGACACCAGAGTTGGGGCCGACTGGGAGATAGGTACTTCGGTTCCAATCGTAACTGAAGTTGACTGGGAGATAGGTACTTTGGTTCCAGTCGGAACCGAAGTTGAAGCAGACGCCACACCCGACGACGGCTCTGAACTGGGAGCCGGCAGCTTCGTTGGCTTAGACGGTTTCACTGACTGAACCTTAGCAGGTGGCCCTTCAGGTTTGAGCAAATGCCTAAGGATTAGCTTATTCCTACGCTCCTGCAGGACTCTTGGACTAAAAGCATGACACACCGAACAAGAGTCCTGCAGGTGTAGGGCGCCCAAAGAGTAGACACAAGAAATATGACCATCTGTCAGTGACATTTTCTGACAGCATGAGTCACACTTCTTGAATCCAGATACTTTCGTATCTTTAGACATACCTGTAAAAGGAAAAATCAATTTACAGAGAAAAAGTAACAAAAGGGAAACAGGTAACTAGTAAAAACAAATGCACTCAACACAAGTTACCACACCCTAACAGCACACACACTCTATTATCTAAGAAAAGGTAATTAGACCTACTAATCTACCACAATTTCTAACAAAGAAACTATTACATAAAAACTGAAACAAGGATTAGCCTCTAACTAAAAACGGCTACCTTTAAGAAGAGAAATGGGGGAGGGGGGAGGGGAAAACTCTCTAACAAGAAAACGAGTTTTCAAGGGAAGGAGACTAAATACAAATAGATAACTACAACTACTGAAAGTACACTAACTATTTTAAACACCAGCTATAATATAAAAATGTTTTTTATACAATGACAATAAAATTGAAAAATATGACCTGAGCCAGTAAAAGCAACCTCGCAGCAGAAGCGGCAAATGAGATCTGGGTATCTAGCGCCAGGCATCATGGGATATAGGGGGGCCTCGAGCCAGTAAGTAGCTCTCGAGCTTTTGAAGATGCCAGAGTCGGAGCCGAGGATTGGCTCCGAACCCAACCAGCAGGAATGAAGGCCAGATAGACAACTTAACATTTATATATTACCCTAATAACAATAACTGGGATCATACAATATAAAATTTGAGGGGACCCATGCATAGGATAAAATATTTAGGAGCAGCCTCTGAACATTAGTAATATAGGGGGCAGTCATGGGGTAAATTTTATGTTTTCGTTCCATTTGTTTTATGTGGATGAGGAGTCTGTTCGACAGCAGCAGTATCCTCTGCAAAATACACCTGTCCTTTCACACCGTTCTGTTGATGTTGAAGAAGAGGTTTAGATCCCTAGACCAAGTATTTCAGATGTCATTTGACTTGCTGATGTGCAGTAAATCCGGGTTAGAAGATGCCTTTTATGCCACACACAGGTCGTCTCTAAGCAGTCTGTAGGGTACCGAGTATATTGACTGGGTTTTGAGTCAGTCATGTTGTTTAAGCCTAATTTCCTTTTAGTAAGATATTTCTGTGGGCATTCCAGTTGTTGTATGTGTCTGAACAGATATATAATCAAAGGGGGCATCATATTTTCCAGTACACAATTGCCAAATAAATAAACATTCAATGACTGGTTTTGAGTCAGTCCATGTAAGACATGTTGTTTAAGTCTAGTTTCCTTTTAGTAAGATATTTCTGTGGGCGTTCCAGTTGTTGCATGTGTCTGAAGAGATATATATCAAAGGGGGCATCATATTTCCCAGTACACAATTGCCAAATAAATAAATATTCAATGACTGGCTTCATGAAAGTTGAGTAAACAGGGACAATGACATCCCTAGATCCAGACACAATCCCTTTGTTTATAAGCTGTGCAATATAGAATGGCTTTCTTACAACAACAGGCACATGTTGGTCAAAAGTTAGTAGCTGCAGATATATCATGATCTGAAAAAGTTACACCCTTGATCTGTTGTATTAATATCAGTTTTAATTTTCTTGTATGGAGTTTTATGCATAATTTGGATAAAATCACATTAACATTAATATGTTGTTGTCTTTCGGCTTTTCCCTGTTAGGGGTCGCCACAGCGGAATTCCAGTCCGCTAATGATTGGCAGTAGATTTTCATGGTGCTGAGTTGCCAGCTCGATGCCCAACCTTCAACGAAGGCACGCCCATTCAAGCATGTCTTTCGGAATGTCACTCGACCCGTGGGGAGGTATAATACCATATTAAAAAGCAAAAGGCGTTCTTTTAAAACTGCAAAGAATACTGATTTAATATAGTAATCATATTATATTCAAACAGCAGCATCGGTGTAAGCATGTATCAACTTTTATTTGGATTTATTTTATTGTATAAAACTACTCTAACATCTGGCTTATAGGCTGTATAAAATCACACAATATAATTTTGAAGATTCATTTTTGTAGTATAAACTTCTACACAGTTTGAAATGCATCTTACTATGGTTATTTAAAAGTTTATTTTGATATTATTGAGCTTACATGAAAGCCAAAAGGCCAACGTGCTTCATCACCAGCAAAAACTGCAAAGTCATCATGAAACTCATCATAAACAAGAATAACAACAACCAAGATCTGGTCTTACTTTACTGGTCACAGCCCTTAGAAATGGGTGTGACTTTGTAAACTAAAAATATATAAAGAACAGGGTTGCCACCATTTGTTGTGACTAAAACCGGACTTAGGTCACACCCTCACACCTCCCATAAACTTGCCCATGCCCCACCTACTATCCATCCATTTTATGATGTCATCATCACATCAGATGATGGGAACGCCCTCTTTTTCTGTTCATGAAGCCTTTTTTTTTTTTGCAGACTTACTATGCTTTTTGTAAAAAAAAAAAAAAAAAGCATAGCAAATCCACAGATTTAACAAACTCCAATAGTCTGTATCTTTGTTTGGAATTGAATACCACAGTTTGTACAGTCCAGAAAAAAAACAGGTGGCAACATTAATAAAGAATAAGATTTTCTTTAGCTTATTTGTCAATTTCAATGTACTGCGGTGGTGGTATTGCGGTAGCGTTGTCGCCTCACAGTAAGACGTTGCTCCGTTCGATTCTCAGTTAGAGCGTCTTCTGTGTGGCGACATGCGTGAATGGGCGTTCCTTCGTTGAAGGTTGTGCGTCAGGCCTGGCAAGTCGGCATGTAAAAATCTACTGCCAATCATTAGCGGACCCGAGTTCCGCTGTGGCGACCCCTAACCGGGAAAAGCCGAAAGACACATTTGTCAATTTCAATCAAGCAATTATTTCCATCAATCTGTTATGCTGACTATTAAATTAATACCTTTTGACTGACCCTATGGTGCCTCACTTGTTTCATATTTATCTTCTTCTTCTTCTTCTTCTTTTGGCTTTTCCCGGTTAGGGGTCGCCACAGCGGAGCACCTTGTCCGCACATTGATTGGCAGTGGAGTTTTACGGTGTCGAGTTGCCAGCCCGGCGCCCAACCTTCCACAGAAGGCACACTCACACGCACACCTAGGGCCAATTTAGAGTGTCCAATCCACCTGCAGCATGTCTTTGGAATGTGGGAGGAAACCGGAGCACCCGGAGGAAACCCACGCGACCACAGGGAGGACATGCAGACTCCGCACAGAAGGCACCCCAGCTGGGGATCGAACCGGAGAACCTCTTGCTGTGAGGCGGCAATGCTAACCACTGCACCACCGTGGCCGCCCACTTGTTTCATATTTATATTTATGCTAAAATTAATTTCTTAGTTTCTCTTTAGGGTAGTTCTCTCTAGTGTTTCCTTTTACAGATATCCAGACACAGGAACTTCAACAGGATTGTGGGAAGTGGTTGGATCTGCCCCTCATCATTGAAGGATTCTTCAGAAGCTTAAGATCTAGTGCTAACTAATGATGATAATTCAGATTTCAGCAAGCATTATCTCCTTCCACATAATATTGTCATAGAACACATACTGCAGAAAGCAGAATGTTTTTCTGCAGTGTCTGCTTCTAAACTTCAACTGTATGAAGATGCACATTCCATGAAATCAAGTATCATTAAATCAATTATCTGTCCTAAACTAGCATTCACGAGTTTAGTCTGTTATATTCAGATACACATTATTGATGGCCTATTAATCAAGTTTCTCTTTCTGAGTGTCCCTGTCTTAAGCATGACCAACTTGTTGAGTCCCATTTCATCAAACACTATAAAAGGATTAGGGAAAACAATTCCCTTCACGGAAACTGGACTTCACATAGAGATTAAGCTGTTTTACTTTCTCCATAATAGTGCAATCTTGTAGTTAGTATGTGTGTATATATACATATATGTAGCAAAGTGTATAATAGATGCCATCCCTCACATGGAAGGTGCAGAAGGCCTGCCTACCTGTAAAAAATCTTATTTTTTTAGGTTTTCACTACACGTGAATGATATGCAATACCATAAACTGTGGGTATCTTGATATATTCACAAAAAGAACTTCCCCTGCGCGGCGGCAGATGCACGGCTCAAAATGTAACAAATTCAAAAAGAAGAAAAGCCAGCAACTGTGAGCTGTAAAAACTTAATTTAATGAATCATAATATAAAGAACCACATGAACAGACTGGTTTCGGCTATGGTCTTTACCTAGCCTTCATCAGAGTAAAGTTACATAACTATTGTGAGGTTCTTATATAGTAAAGCTTAATTCTTAACAAAATTTCATTGGTGAGCTCATAAATATGCACACAAATACTCATAAATATTCATTGAGACCGGGCTGAAATAAAGCACCCAATTTAACAATCCTTTTTTTTTCTTTTGCATTCAGTTTGGTGTGCCATCCTGATTTGTTAGTTCTATCCACAATTATTTTATCAATGACTGTAAAATGAAAACTGGCTGTGTTGTGTTTGAGGGTATGTTTATATAGAGCATTATTGGGCCGTTTGCACTTGACATCACTAAGATGTTCAGATATACTCAATTTAAAAGGTCTGGATGTCTGACCGATATAAAATGCATGACAGCTACAAGAGGCCATGTATATAACCCAATCTGTATTACAATTTACAAAAAACCGAATGTCATATATATTGCTGGTATTATTGCTGGAAAAGTGTTTCATTTTTAACACAAATTTACAATTGGTGCAGTGGCCACAGGGCATACAACCCACAAGTTTATCCCCTGAAATAGAAGTTTGAATCATATGCAAATTTTTGGATTCTGAATGATGTTTATAATGATTAAAATGTGCTCCCAAATTTTTACCTTTTCTAAATGAGAATAGACATGTTTCAGATAGATGTAGGGACAAAGCAGTGTCTGCTAAAAGAATGTTCCAATGTCGGTTAATGGCATCAATTAGTTTGTTGGTGTTTCTGCCATACGTAGTGGTGAGTCTTAAGGTGTTAGTGTTTGTTTGGGTTTTCTTTTTATATCTGAGGAGATCATCTCTGTTGAGTTGTGATGCATAATTGCTGGCAGTAATAACATGGCCCATGTTGTAACCCCTTTCCCGAAACCTGTTAATCATATCATGACGAAAAGCCTGGAATGTGTTATCCTCTGAACAAATACGTCTCATTCTGATAAATTGTGATTTGGGAATATTTTTGGCTATATGTTTCGGATGAAAGCTGGATGCGTGGAGTAAAGTGTTATATTCTGGATGTTTCCTGAATACTTGTATACTGAAGGTATTATCTGTGTTCCTAGTTATCAGTACATCTAAGTAAGTAATCTTATGTTGATCAAAATTCATAGTAAAATGTAGACCCCATTTGTTATCATTAAGATAGTCAACAAATTCCTGTAAGTATTCAACATCAGACCTCCACACCATCCAGCAGTCATCCAAATACCTACGCCAAATGTCAATCTCAGTCAAATAGAGATTGTGTGCATCATCATAAATAATTTGTTCCTCAATATATGCCATATACAAGTCTGCATATATTGGGGCAAAAGATGCACCCATAGCAGTACCTCGTATTTGGAGGTAACATTGTTTCCCATAGTAAAACACATTCTTAGTGAGAACATGTTCAGTGATGCATATAAGGAAAGTGTTAAATCCAGATTTGTATAATTGTGATTTGTATAACCAATATTCAATGGCATCTAACCCTGCCCAATGTGGTATGTTAGTATATAATGCACTAACATCCAGGGTACATAACAGCCAGTCATCTTCAATTTGCATATCATTTATAATGCCCAAAAATTCTGTGGTGTCTTGGATATGGGATCTTACCCACTTTAACAAAGGTTTAAGATATTTGGTTAGAAACTCCGAAAGAGGTTCAGTAAGAGAGCCATTTCCAGCCACAATTGGTCTACCTGGTGGATGCAAAAGATCTTTATGAGTTTTGGGCAAAAAATAAATGTATTGACTGACCAGATCAGTGATGGTAAGATGGTTTAGGGTATTAGATGAAATGATGCCATTCTCCAATGACCCAACCTATGTTGAATAATATCTCTCAGAATGATTTGATTAGTTTACAAGAACTTACTGACAATAAGAAACTGGTAATCATATCTGCTGATAAAGGCGGAGCTGTGGTTGTCATGAACTGGATTGATTATGATGCTGAAGCCCACAGACAGCTGAACGATGCTAGATACTACACTAAAATGCCTTTAGATCTGACATCCATGTTTAAAAAACAAATTGACACATTTTTAAATTCAGCATTGGAGAATGGCATAATTTCATCTAATACCCTAAACCATCTTACCATCACTGATCTGGCCAGTCAATACATTTATTTTTTGCCCAAAACTCATAAAGATCTTTTGCATCTACCAGGTAGACCAATTGTGGCTGGAAATGGCTCTCTTACTGAACCTCTTTCGGAGTTTCTACCCACATATCTTAAACCTTTGTTAAAGTGGGTAAGATCCCGTATTCAAGACACCACAGAATTTTTGGGCATTATAAATGATATGCGAATTGAAGATGACTGGCTGTTATGTACCCTGGATGTTAGTGCATTATATACTAACATACCACATTGGGCAGGGTTAGATGCCATTGAATATTGGTCATACAAATCACAATTATACAAACCTGGATTTAACACTTTCCTTATATGCCTCACTGAACATGTTCTCACTAAGAATGTGTTTTACTATGGGAAACAATGTTACTTCCAAATACGAGGTACTGCTAAGGGTGCACCTTTTGCCCCGATATATGCAGACTTGTATATGGCATATATTGAGGAACAAATTATTAATGATGATGCACACAATCTCTATTTGACTGAGATTGACATTTGGCGTAGGTATTTGGATGACTGCTGGATGGTGTGGAGGTCTGATGTTGAATACTTATCTTAATGACAACAAATGGGGTCTACATTTTACTATGAATTTTGATCAACATAAGATTACTTACTTAGATGTACTGATAACTAGGAACACAGATAATACTTTCAGTACACAAGTATTCAGGAAACATCCAGAATATAACACCTTACTCCACGCATCCAGCTTTCATCCGAAACATATAGCCAAAAATATTCCCAAATCACAATTTATCAGAATGAGATGTATTTGTTCAGAGGATAACACATTCCAGGCTTTTCGCCATGATATGATTAACAGGTTTCGGGAAAGGGGTTACAACATGGGCCATGTTATTATTGCCAGCAATTATGCATCACAACTCAACAGGGATGATCTCCTCAGATATAAAAAGAAAACCCAAACAAACACTAACACCTTAAGACTCACCACTACGTATGGCAGAAACACCAACAAACTAATTGATGCCATTAATCGACATTGGAACATTCTTTTAGCAGACACTGCTTTGTCTCTACATCTATCTGAAACATGTCTATACTCATTTAGAAAAGGTAAAAATTTGGAAGCACATTTTAATCATTATAAACATCATTCAGAATCCAAAAATTTGCATATGATTCAAACTTCTATTTCAGGGGATAAACTTGTGGGTTGTATGCTTTGTCTTTTTGTGTTCAAACTCCTTGGACCACCCTGCCCTTGAAATGCCCCCTTCCCAGGTAGGAGATGTCCATGGTAATTAACACTGCTGAAGGAGGTAAGACAAAGGGCCTGCCTTGTAGAAGATATGGAGAGTTCAGCCAACATTTTAAGTGGGATCTGTATGATGACATTAGAGGGATGGGCTGAGATACAGGGTCTAAAAAGTGGGACCACTGTGTGGAGAGTAACTGCTGGTGAATCCTCATGTGAAAATAAGTACAAAAGACCATTATCAGCAAAACTGTTATGCATCCCAGTGCTTTTAGAATCAAAGTTGCCACTGGAGAATTGTTGAGAAGGTCAGTTGGTCTGATAGTGTGCACCCTTTCTGTGGAAAGACTTACAAGACAGCTTCTTGTATTTAGACATCACCCTATAAACCTGATGTGTTGTATAAGGTGGAGACATGATAATTTGAGATTAATGGAAATACCTAAGGATAAGCAGACTTGTAAAAAGTAATCTCTATCTAAGAATAAGGACTCCAAGTATGATGTAATAAGGAGCCAGTCATCCAGATAGGGAAAAATGTGTATACTTTGAGCTGCTGGTGACCCGAGACCACTGTCATGCTCTTGGTGAATACCCAGGGACTGTGGAGAAACTGAAGAGCAAGACTCTAAACTGACAGTGAAAGGCTCCCAGCCAGAAGGGTAGGTGTCACCTGGATTCTTTCACAATCTTTCTGTGGAGGTACGCATCCTGGAGGTCTACTGAGTGCATCCATTTATTCACTCTTAGACATGGTAGAATCTCTTGCACTGTGACCATTCTGAATGTGGCCTTTTTGACATATTGGTGTAGGCAGCTGAGATCCAGGACTGGCTTGAGGTTCTTGTGTTTCATGGATACTAAAAAGAAACTAGAACAATTTCCTCAAGTTCACATTTAACCTAAGCAACATTACATAAATTATTCAATTCCTATCCTTTTTTAAACAAGAAACATTTTTATTAAAACATCACTTAAGATATAAGCAATCATACATTTATATAAATGAAAACAAACCACACCAACGCAGTCCTAGTTGCAAGCATTTTACCTCACAAACTATACTTACACACTCCCAACTGCAAACATAATATCTCACTTATAATCTACCCAATAATTTCAGTCAAACAATACATAGCTCATTTAAGTTCTGCCTTCTTTTAAACCTCATTCCTCCCCCATATCTACTGTTGCCATTTTTTTCGATGTAGTTTGCTCTTACTCTTGTCTAAAGATCTCAGTTCCAGTTATTTTATCGGGTCTATACTATGACCTCAAATGATTGAAAGACCGAACGTTCTTTAATCGACCCCTTAAAATCGAAAGCACTAAATCCTAAACACACTGAAAAATAAATAAAATAAAAATAAATAGCTGTTCCGTGTATAAAATAATATAATTTGCAGACAGAGACAGCTTTTCTTGACTACCATACCAATTATATCCTTGAATTTCTGAGTCCCTTATTTTCTTTGTCAATGGTTCTAAATATAAAGCAAACAGCAAAGGAGAAAGAGGATACTCCTGCCTGTGTCCTCTTCTCAAGCAGAAATTATCAGAGAGGACCCCACCCACTTTACTTTTTGCCTCCAATCCCTCATATATCCTCCTAATCAACCTTATATTTTTTTCAAGAAATGCAAATGCTTCCATTGCCCTTCTCATAAATTCTCAGCTTACTCTGCCAAATGTTTTCTTTGCATGAAGACCCACCAACAACAATAATATTTTCTTACATTCTACTTCCCTCTGGATGATCACTGTTCTGCTGTTGTCAAATGCTTGCCTTCCCTCCACAAAACCACATTGATCCATATCTAGCAATTATGGCATTACTTTTGCCATTCTTTTAGCAATTATATACATGAAGACTTTATAATCATGGTTTAGTATTGAAATGGGCCTTTATAAAGCTGGAACTGATGGATCTTTACCCTCTTTAGGTATTACAGATAAAGCTACCTTCTTCCAGGACGTTAGTACTTCTTCTCCTCGTAAAATACTGTTAAACAAAACTTTCTAGATCTTTATCAGTTTTTTGCCTCCTAGCCTCCAGACTTCCACAGGAAAACCACCAATTCCTGGGAACTTTCCTGTAGATTGGTTATATATCACAATTGTTATCTACTCTCCTCCAATCCTAACCATTAGTAATTGAGCCTCATCTACCTCTAACCTTGGCATATTTAATTCTTCTACAAACTTTCTGTTTGTATCCTTTCTTGATTTCCATATTTCTCTGCTTTATACAGACTTTCATAGAATTTCCAAAATATTTCTAATACCTCTACAGGATCTCTTGTCACCTTTCTTGTTATAGACTCCCTAAGCTTGGTGATAACCCTTTCTGTTTTCTGTTGCTTGAGTCATTGTGCTAAAAAGTGTATGTGCTCTAGCTTTATTATAAAAAAAACCAGTTGCTAAATAGCAGTCCTTCTAAACACATATATATTACTGAGGTATTCCCTTACTTTCTGCTTAGCATTCTGCAGTTGATCCTCTTCTTGTTCTGTGAGAGTCATCCCATTTTGCAATACTTTAATATTTGTCAGTCTCTCTAAATAATTCTTCTTACTTTTTAATCATAGCTCCCTTTCTTTTATTTCTACCAAATTTTTAAACTCAGCCTTAATTTTATCCTACTCCTTAGCTATATTTTGAGAAGTAATTTCTATTCTCTCAAATAGCTCCTGAATAATATCTACTTCCCATTCCTTAAATTCCTCTCTTTTCAACAGATAGCTGGGAAAGCAATGGTGTCTCACTATCATTTCATTACCCCAGAGTGTTTTCATGCAGACATGAGGGCCACATACAGAATTGCTACTAAACATATATTCATTTCCTAGAAAAAAGCCTCATGATATTAAATACTCTTTTTTCATTTACTTGCTTTCTCTTAAATCGTGTTACTAAATCAAACAAAGGTCCTTAATCCAGTCATGGCCCCATGCAAGAATGAGAAAAAGCACATTATTTTTTTCTTTTTGTCATGCTCATTTAACCAGGCTTTTTTTTTTTTTTTACATTGCAGTACCTACATTTCTTAAAACTGAACAAGAAGAAAGACAGAAGGGAGAAAGAAAGAGGGGAAAATAACACCAGCACCTATTTACAATTCCCATTACACGTAAAAATAACTTAAGAAACTTTACTTTATAGCATGGAAGCAAAATCATACACTACAAAAATAAGACTATTAAGACTAAGTTTTCCTTAGTTACAGTTAACTTTCTCACCTCTCTCCCCCTTCCTAAAGCATTTTTATGAGCATTAATGACATGAAGTTCTGCATATACTTTAGAGTCATCCACAAGTCCAACAAATTCTGAAAAATTCCAATATTTCCAGATTTCCATGTTCTGTCATATTTCACAAATATAATTATTGTATTGTAATTCCACATTAAGTTACTGGTTTTATTATTGTTCATCTCCATCTCCCAAAATCTGCCTCTGCTTCACTTCCAACATACTGTTGCTTGTTCCAGTCAACTATCATGCTCCCTTCCTTCTCTCCAACATTTTCCATTAAAACAGTGGAAAAGGTTTCACAGGTACCATCTCACTGTGGTCTTTATTACCAGAAGAACAAGAAGCAGAATCTCCTTCTGCTTCAACGCTCACTTTTTGTTGGACAAATTTTTGTATTTTCCTCCTTAGCATGTACTTCATCAACAAATGATTTTGTCCCTCTAGGGAAGAATACATTGAAGACAGCTGGGTACAGCAGCTTGAATCTCACACCTGTGTCTTCATATTCCCTGAATAGTGGAATTAATTTACTCCTCTTCAGCTTGATGCACAATGAGTAATCATTCTCCACAAACACTCTGCTGTCTCCCATTTTTAGTATTTTGTTCCTGTACCACAGTTTTGTCAGAATCACCTCCTTCTGCTGGTAGGATTGCATCTTTACTATTAAATGTATGGGTTGCTTTCTCACAGCCAGGTTTGGAGCAAACACACACTGTTCCCTTTCAACTAACAACACCTGCTGTGGAATACCAATTATTAATTTGTGCTTTCATAAAATTAATGTCTGTTCCTCCCAGCTTCTCTTGTATAGCTGAAAATCTCTGGTTTTCCCTACGTGCTCTGTCCACTAATTGTATTAGTTTTTGAAACATCTCTTTCTGAGAAGTCTCATATTCAGCTAGCCTTTTCTTTATTTCAACCTCTGATTTTTGCAGCTGTATCACCTCATCTGAATATCTATTTAAAGCTTCTTCCATTTTTTCAGCTTTGTATTGTCTCTGTTGATATACTCCATCAGTGTTTCATTTATTTTAACCAGGTCTGTGTGCAGTTGTCCTATATCTTCCTGAAGATGACTAGAAGAGTACAGCTTATGTAGTGTCAGGCCCTTGCCATGCCCTCCTAGTGATCAAGTCCATAAGACTGCTTGCAGGAGGGACCTTTTCAAGAGGTAGGCATAGCAGAAATGTATGCCTCAAAATCACTTCCCTGTCCTGAGAGGGTGGTTTTGGTGAGCCAGGATCGCCTTTTTCTTATTAATTGAAGGATTTTGCCAGGGGCATCTTCTGGATGGGATTGTGGGAAATTCTCTTTATTCTCATAGTGGACTCTGTCAGGGATACAAACATGCCTCCTAATACACATTCGCTTCCTTAGGACCTTTGTTGAGGACTGACTGGCGTCTCCTAGAAGAGTCTGTTAGCACAGCATTGGGTTCTTTGAGGAAATCAATTCTGCTCTACACCTGAGAACCATGATGAGAAGACCTAGAAGCAAATAGGCAGCTATCAAGGGATGAGACAATGATGAAGTAAACTCCATAAATCATCTTGATGGAGACACTGTCATCTTCTCCTGGACTTTGACTGCCAAAGATTGAGATCAATCAGCAACTGGGTGTCCCACTCTGGAGCCAAGCCACACTGGCCAAAGCAGAAGCAGCCTGTGCCAAAAGATCAAATCCCCAACACAGAGGAACAAGATGGATCCAAACAAGAGATTGGTGCCAGTATCTCAAAGGCTGACTAACATGTTGATAAATGTCCCCTCTTGGGTTGTAATTCAAGAAGGTGCTAAAGAGGTGGATTCACTCAGTTGCATCCGAAGGTCTCTGGGTCAACTACATCACGTGTGATGAGACTGCTGCTGTTGAGGGAGCGATTATCTATTAAAAACATATAGCCTCCAGGAAGCAGGTCATCTGATATATCACAAGTAGAGAGACCAGGAAGACTATAAGAGAGGTGACAGTGGGCCAACTTATCCACCCTGGAAACAGAGGTGGGGAGTGGGATGATGATTAACTCTATATGGGTCTTAAGAAAGGACCTCATCAAGGGTTCCCAATCCACATCAAAAGTGCTTCTGAAATACGTAAATGATCTGACAGAAGCAGCAGAGGTCCTGACAGAATGAACCTGGACAGTTCTCTTTCTGACGATGGCCTGGCCAAGACCCTAAATGGTGATTTCTCATAAATGAAAACTGTCTCAAAGGAAGATTTGCTTCAGTCAAAGTGGATGGCACCTTTATACAGGGAATTTTCAGATCCAAACAGCGTCAAAGATCCTCTGATTTTCTTTTCCTTGATGCCTTGTCTTTATCTCTCTCTTTCGCGCTCTTGTTGATCTTATCTTTTTCCATCATCTTGTTAATCTTTTGAGAAGACTAGCAGGTCTGCAGAACAGTTAAAGAAAAAAGAAAAAAATATGTATATATATATATATATATATATATATACACACACACACACACACATGTTTATATATATATATATATATATATATATATATATATATATATATATATATATATATATATATATATATATATATATATATCCTTCCATAAAAAGGTTATAGCAACTGGCCTAAGCAATGAGAGGAGTCAAGGCAAAAAGTCAAGAAGAATCTTTAGTAAGAGCACCTTATTAACAAAAAAAGAAGTTACAAGCAGAAGGAAATAGTTGCATAATAATAATAAATAATAATTATTATTGTTGTTAAATAATAATAACTAAAAGTTACGTACTCAACTGCTCATTTGTGCTTTCCATTTTCATTCTTTCTCAAAGAATGGGGTCTCGGATCCAACCTTGGATCCGTCTCAGCTGCATTTCTTTTAGACTCTTGGATCCGACTCTCAAGCTTCTACCTTTACCCATACTATGATACCTCAGACTGAGTTTGCTGCTTAATAAGGACAGATTTGTTATAACCCACATAAAAGTCAAAGGAAGGATAAGGACTTGAACAGGAACAGTGGTTCCAATATGTCTAACAGGTCACTCTCCGAAGGAAAAGGAGTGGGGAAAGGAGGAGGGGATGTTGAGGGAGAATAAAAATGGACAACACAGATTAATAGTTATGGTGAGTACAAAACTTTTATATTTGATGTTTTCATTTCATTACCCTATGTTTTTATTTTAGTTATTATTGGCATATGATCTGAAACAGTTATTGGGTGCATATCAAGACTTTCAATGAAATACACATATTCATATGAAATGTAAATTCCGTATAGCCTAGCCAGTCTTTATATCTTGGGGAATAATATGTAAATTCACTATGAGCTCCTGTTACTGAATTCACATCTTCCATGCCAAATATTGTCATAAATTTCATCAAAAATCTACAATCCTTTGTTATACTTTCCCTTCTCGGCCCACCAGACACATCTTTACTGCTGAAAATCAAATTCCACTTCCCACCTATAAGCAATATTCCTTGCTGAAAACTGTTTATTTCTCCCAGAATTTTCTTAAGCTCCATTATAGCAGTTTTAGGTGGAATATAAATACATGCCAGTGTAATCCTTTTCCCTTGCCAATAGCCCTTTAGCACTACAAATCTACCACTATTATCTTTTTCTATCCTCTTATATCGCTATTGGAGCTCATCTTGCAATTATTATAATTACTCCTCTTTTCCTTTGTCCCAGATATTCTGCTGAATAACCATCCTGAAAACCTTTCTTTATCAAATTCATATGTTCAGTTCTTTTTCTTTTTTGCAACATAGTTATTTGCATTCTACATTTTTAATATAGTTCACTATTCTTTCTTTTTTATATTTATCTGTGAGACGATTGACATTTAAAGACATTACAGAAAGCATAATTGTATTAAAAGTCATTATTCCCACTTTTTTATGTATAACACCTTTTTGTTAAAGGTCTACTTCCAGATGTTGTGTTATAGGCATATTCTGTTTGGCAGGTTGAACTTTTATATAGTTGTTTCTTGTCATACCCATTTTAGCCTATGTTGAAAGCCCTCAAAAAAAAACTCCCAATACCCCTCTAAAACCTATTAATTTAATACTAACACACAAAACTGTGTACAACTTCAAATATTGAAGTTTTACCTTCCTAATAGTAACAGCCTGCATTTCATTGCTGGAACCTGTTTTCTGAGAGACGGCTTTTCAATCTATCTGGAAATATACAGAGCTAAGTATATTTTTTGGTTTTAGAGTTTGTACCGTTAATTGTTGCTTATAGTTTTTCAGATCTCTGCTGAAAGTGTTTTGTCCCATCAACCCTCCCTATTTCTGGCTCGTAGTTTAAATTTGGTGGTTTTTGCAGCTGCCTGCCCCACTGTAGATTTGATCTGGGACACTCCCCCAGTCCCATCTCTTTACCACATTCTACCTAATAAACTCCTTCTGCACTTGCTTTTAGTGCTTTTTAATTTAATTGCATTTTTAAACTGTGTTTGGTCTAATATTGCTACATACTCAAGTGTGCTAGCTTGCACTGCATGTGAATTGTTTTTACTGCTGTTTTAGCTACTTTTCTGTATTAAAAAAAATTGCGTAAGCCTGTTTCCTACCTTTCCTGTAACTAGTGTAGTCCAGAAACAGATTTGCTGTATCCAGGACTATATTTAAGCTTCTGAGCCCCCCAAGCCTTTCTGTGCTGGAGGGAAGCCTTCTAGCTTATCAGTGGGAGTGGTAAGCACTAGGTAACTGGTCTACCACATAAGGAGTGGTTCTGGCCCAGAAATTGTAGTTATTGGCTGTTTGGGTAATCTTTTCCATCTCTTTTAACTTTCTGATTTGAAAGCCTGCATTTCCACTTGTTTCTGTCCTGTAACTCGTCTAGTGCAGATACAGATTCTTAGTTTTAGCACTTAAATTTGCTTATTCATGCTCAGCACTTGTTCAGAACTTGTAAGCACTAAATAAACTACTAATTACTATAGGACTCAACCTTCCTCATTACCTAGAGGAAAACAGTTTTTGTACTTACTTTCTCACTTGCTTAGAGAAAAACAGCTCTTGTACTCAATTTCCTCACTTATCTAGAGGAAAATAGTTTTTTATTCAGGCATGTCCAAGGGTCAGCTCCCAGTGCTCTCTCCTGTCTATCTTATGAATCTGGGCATCTTGAGGCAATGTAGAAATTGCCTCATGTACACAGACAACCCTCTCCTCCTACCACCCAACACTACAATCTGTGAGAGATGCACTTATCTAGCCAAACTGGAGGTAAAGCTCTCTCCAACCAAGACTGAACTTGACAGTCAAGAGGAGAATGTAAACATTTGCACCACACCACACTCATCACATAGCCTCACTAAATTTACACCACCAAAATCCACACAGAGTAACACAAAAACATTTGCGGAGACTCTCAATAATAATCTGTCTAAACAACAGAGACCTCCAAAGCAGAAATGCAAGCAACCTCCTTCCCCCAACACAACCCAAATGACGCACAGCCCACAGACTCAGTGTGCCACTCAACTACAGCCAATAAGGCAAAACAACGTACCCAACACACTAGTCATAGGTGATGCTATAGTCAGGCACACTGATGTCCCACTCACCAGGCTAAACAAGGAGAAGGTTAATGTCAGCTGCCTGTCAGGTGCCAGGATCCGACACATAACCCACGCACTCAGGTCACTCCACAACAAGTACAAATATGACTCTGTCATTGTCCATGTTGGTGTGAATGACCTGAGATGTACCTCCTTGGACTACATGAAAAGAGACATGGAAGAGCTCTCCGATCTTGTAGCCCAGGCAGGTATGACCCTAGCCCTGAGTCACATTCTGCCATCGCCCAGAATGATACCATAGTACAAGGACAAAATGACTGACTTCAACAATTGGCTAAGCTTCTGGTGTCATTCTAAGGGGATCCAGTATCTGTCTGCTTGGGATGACATGGTCAACAGACCACGATGCTTTACCAGAGATGGCCTGCACCTGTCACCCCTAGCATTCCGTATACTGGCTAAGGCTGTTGCTGCACCTATAGTGCCTTTTTTAGGCAAGGTTCAAATGACAAATTCACCACCGTAACAGGAACAGGCAAACAAAAACTGAGGGTAATGCTACTCAATGCTAGAAGTCTAAATTTCAAAATGCACTCACTCGAGGCACTCCTTAAAATGGAGAACATCGATATCTGTGCAGTAACTGAGACCTGGTTCAAGGCTCCAGAGAGCACCCCTGCACTACCAGGCTATAACTCATACCACACTTTTCAGCCATGTAACCACACCTCCAGGCTAGTTGCTCAGCATAATGCATCCGAGGTTATCCAAGTGCAACTAACTCTGGGCAAAATTGCAATCCAAATTGTAGCTTGCTACAGATCTCCCACCATGCCCCAGGATTCCCACTGCTCTTGTCTTGATGTACTGGAAAATATTAGGGTTCAACCAAACACCCTAATAATGGGCGACTTCAACTACCCCACCATAAACTGGGAAAACTACTCGTGTACCAACTCCTTAGCTCAACGCTTTCTAGAATTCATAAACTCCAATGCCCTGGATCAAGTTATCCACACCCCCACCAAGGGCAACAATATCCTAGACCTAGTCATTACCAGCATGAGTGACCAGTGTTCCATACCTGAATTCAACTCCTCGTTGGTCCGATCTGACCATAAGCTAATCACCCTTGATATCCACATCCCGCCACCACCCCCCATTAAGGAAACCACAGTAAAGAATTTCTCCAAAGCCAACTTCATGCTTCTTAAGACAAAAGTGGTGAACTTCATGACACCCATGCAGATGGACAATACAGTTACAACTGCTGAATCCTGCACAAATGCTCTCTATAAGCACTTACACAAGTGCATGGATTGTGCTATCCTAAACAGAACCAAGATGATATCTTCCAAAACAAGGAAGCCAATCTGGTGGTCCCCTGCCATAAACAAACTGTATAACAGAAGGAAGAAACTGTTGCAAAAGAGAGTAAATTCCCATGAGTGGAGAAACTCCCTGGTCAGCCTCAGTAAGAAGCTGAGATCCCTTATAAGATCCTCCAAAGCTAGCTACAAAAACAAACTTGCCACTAATTCTAAGGACAACCACAAAGCATTCT
This sequence comes from Protopterus annectens, assembly GCF_019279795.1. Taxonomy (NCBI): domain Eukaryota; kingdom Metazoa; phylum Chordata; order Ceratodontiformes; family Protopteridae; genus Protopterus; species Protopterus annectens. Next base: position 1,226,036,283 of record NC_056739.1, read on the forward strand.
ATAGCTATATCAAGAATTTCGATGGCAACACCCAGGTCTGCTCTGAGTTACAGCACAACGGCATGAAAATTACTGAACCAACTGATAATGCCAACATCCTGGCAGATAGGTTCAGTGCTACCCCCCCCCACTCCCTAAAGGGTCTATATCTATACAGGAAGAATGCAGAATCCCTGTAATCACAATTACGCAGGTAAAAGCTGCACTCTCTCAAGCCAAAAACACAGCATCCATGGGACTGGACAACATCCCAGGCTGCGTTTTACACGAACTTCAGAATGAACTGGCTCCTCACCTAATGTTCAGTGATAACCTTGCATCAGGCTTTGTGCCCACTGAATGGTGCACAACAACAGTTATCCCACTCCAAAAAGGGGGAGCCACCACTGATCCCGGGAACTATCACCCTATTAGCCTGATGAGCCTGGTCTGCAAGGCCATGATACGTATAATCATGGAACTCATAAACAAATACATTGGTAACCTCCAAACTCTGGATCCCATCCAGTTCGGGTTTGTGAAAGACAGATCATGCCTCCTGAACCTGATTGACTTCTTTGAGGTAGTCACCAAAGCCGTAGATGAGGGTAAGGTGGTTCACACAGCCTATCTTGACCTCGTCAAGGCTTTCGACACCATCCCCCAATATGGAATTATAGCTAAACTCCCTAAACTAGGTATAAATCCCTACATCACAAGATGGGTTGCCAACAGGCTCACTGACAGAACCCACACTGTAAAAGTTGCAGACTCCAAATCTGACTTCAAACCAGTGACAAGTGGAGTACCACAGGGTTCAGTCTTGGGACCTCTCCTGTTTGGTATCTACTTCTCTGAAGTACAGGATAACAAAGAAGGCCTATGGCTAATGAAGTTTGCAGATAACTGCAAACTAGGAGCCATAGTCAAGTCCCCAAATGATGTGGACATCCTACAGAAGGGCCTTGCTGAGACAGATGCCTGGTGTCAGAGCCATGGCCTCAGGCTCAATGCCAAACAGTGCAGTGTCATCCCCTTTGGTAAAAACTCTGTACCTATGAACTACCACATAGGCAGAAATCTACTGAACACCGAGTGTGTGATAAGAGACCTCAGGACCCAGGTGGACAGTAGTCTCTCCTTTGATAGTCACATCACCACAGTAGTCAGGAAGTCCTTATATGTGGCACAGCTCATCATAAAAGGGTTCTCATCCAGGAAAAAAGAGGTCATTGTTCCCCTCTACTTGACACTCATTAGACCCATTATAGAGTACAACACCTCACATGTACCTCACGAAACATCTGCAGCAGCTGGAAAGGCCACAGAAGTACTGCACAAAGAGGATTACTGGCCTCAAACAAATACCCTACACTGACCGACTCAAAAAACTGCATATCACCTACTCTGAGGTGATCTCTGCCTAACATATAAAGCTATGTCAAACCCAGAGCTGTTGGACATGCTACACCTATAGAAATCCCAATCCCTCCCAGCTGCACACTATAGGGACCTAAACCTTGTCACCACAATAAACAGGACATGCTGGAGGGATAGATTCCTGTCTCAGAGACTTCTCATACTCTTGAACAGGCTACCCATCTATGTCAAGCAAAGTTCTTCATTAGCACTCTTCAAGAAAAATCTTGATAAGTGGATGGGAAATAGAAAATACAACCTGGGGATCACTTCTGTGTCTCTGCTCAACAGTGGCACAGGAAAATAACTTTCTTGGGTGGCATAAGCCAGAGAACCTTGTTGGCTAGGCTTACATAGGCTCTTGGGCCAATAGCCTAGTACCTACCTATGAACCTATAAACCTATGAAATGTCCCAAACTGACAGCCGCACTCATAGACTTGAGTTAACCTAAAAGAAAGGTTATCCAGCTAAGACACATGGTGCAGCCTGTGCTTCTACTAGTCTTGTCTTACTTTTATAGCTCTCTCAGCTGGGAAAAACCTTGAATGCTTTCAGTGAACATTACCTCCTAGCCAGTTTCTCTTTTCTTTTTTTCCCCATCCAATCACTCTCCACCAGACTGCAACCAATTTCTCTTTATCAAATTGTCTACATGGGGACATGAGAACCAGAAAGTCAGTTTCTCATTATCAGACTGTCTCCATTGATATATGAGAACCAGACAGTCAGTTTCTCTTTATCAGACTGTTTCCATGCAGACATGAGGGCCACATACAGAATAGCTGCTAAGCATACATTCATTTCCTAGAAAAAAGCCTCATAATATTCAATACTCTTTTTTCATTTACTTGCTTTCTCTTAAATCTTGTTACTAAATCAATCTAAGGTCCTTAATCCAGTCATGGCCCTGTGCAAGAATGAGAAAAAGCACATTATTTTTTCTTTTCATCATGCTCTTTTAACCAGGCTTTTTTTATGTTGCAGTGCCTACATTTCTTAAAAATGAACAAGAAGAAAGCTAGAAGGGAGAAAGAAAGAGGGGAAAATAACACCAGCACCTATTTACAATTCCCATTACACTTAAAAATAACTGAAGAAACTTTACTTTATACCATGGAAACAAAATCATACACCACAAAAATAAGACTATTAAAAAAAAATGTTTTCTTTAGTTACAGTTAATTTTCTCATCTCTCTTCCCCTTCCTGAAGCATTTTTCTGAGCATTAATTACATGAAGTAGGGCATATACTTTAGAGTCACCCACAAGTCCAACAAATTCTGAAAAATTCCAATATTCCAGATTTTCATCTTCTGCCATATTTCACAAATATAATTATTGCATTGTAATCCCACATTACATTTTATAGTAAAAGCAACTTGTTAACAAAAAAAGAAGTTACAAACAAAAGGAAATAGCTGAATAATAATAATAATAATAATAATAATAATAATAATAATAACAACAATGGTAACAATGGTAACAATGATAATGTTGTTGTTGTTGTTTGTCTTTCGGCTTTTCTCTGTTAGGGGTCACCACAGCGGAACTCTAGTCTGCTAATGATTGGCAGTAGATTTTCATGAATGCCGAGGTGCCAGCTCGATGTTCAACCTTCAACGAAGGCACGCCCATTTACGCATGTCTTTTGAACACCCACCCAACGCGGGGAGGACATGCAGACTCCACACTGAAGGCACCTCCCACACTCCAGCCGAGAATCGAACGGGAGAACCTCTTGCTGAATGGTAACAATGATAATGATAATAATAAATAAATAATAGTAATAAGAATTATTATTGTTGTTGTTAAATAAGAATAATAATAACTAAAAGTTATGTATTCACTATAACTATGCATCTGTGCTTTCCATTTTCATTCTTTCTCTAAGAATGGGGTCTCGGATCCAACCTTGGATCTGGCTCAGTCGCATTTCTTTTAGACTCTTGGATCCAACTCTCAAGCTCCTCCCTTTACCCATACTATGATACCTCAGACTGAGTTTGCTGCCTAATAAGGACAGATTTGTTATAACCCACATAAAAGACAAAGGAAGGATAGGGGCTTGAACAGGAACAATGGTTCCAATATTTCTATGAGGTCACTCCCGGAAGGAAAAGGAGTGGGGGAAGGAGGAGGGGAAGTTGAGGAAGAATAAAAATGGACAACACAGATGCATCGTTATGGTGAGTAGAAAACATTTAGATTTCATGCTGTAATTTTCATTTATTCCTTAATGAATGGGACAGAGTCCCCAGCTACGATAACCTTGGGTAACCTTCATGGAAGGCCATTCCGGAGTACTGCAGAAAAAAAGGCAGCTCTGCCTCTGGAAATGAGATCTGGCTTGTATGAGCAATAAAGGTATGGGCACTGGACTAAATGGCTGCAGCACAAATATCATCAATAGAAGGTCTGGACCAGAAAGCAGATGAAGCAGCCATGGATCTAGTGGAGTGAACTTTTGGAGATCTTGGCAAAGACAAACTTCATTGATTATAAACAAATGAAATGCAATATGTTAACCATTGTGCTAAGGTAACTATGGAAACTGTTTTTTTCCAATCTACCGGGAGCAAAGGAGATGAACAACTGATAAGTTTTCCTAAACACGTTTGTCCTATGAAAGTAAAACAATTGAGCTGTCTATGCACATCTAAGAGACTGGGCATGCATTCACCTTTATTAGTAAAATTAGGGAAGAACACTGGTAGACTGATGACTTGATTGATGTTCAACTCTAAGCCTACTTTGGTGAGAAAGGATGGATTAGTATATAAAGTGACTCTATCTTTGTGGAAAATCAATTAAGGGGATTTTGAGGAGAGTGCTTAGAGTTCAGAAACTTGCCTCGTTGAAGTGATGGCCACTAAAAAGATTGCCTTTCAGGAAAGAAACTTGAGATCAGACTTGTCCGAAAGCTCAAAGGGAAGCTTAGTCAGGCTATGCAATAACAGAATGAGGTCCCAAGGTGGAGTAGGGTCTTTAAATGGAGACCTATGCAAAATAATACCATTAGGGAAGGCTTTACATAACTTGGAGGAAGGTAGAAGGGAAACATTATCTCCAGTATGATAACTGGAAATGGCTGCTAATTGAACTTTGATGGAGGAAGAGGTAGCCCCTTCTTGAAAAACTGAAGCAAGAACATCTAAAACAGCAGGAATGGGTGCAGTAAAAGGGTCAAATTCTCTATGATGGGCCCAACAAGAAAATATCTTCCATTTGCTCTTGTAAATATTTCTAGTGGAAGCTTTCTGAGATGATAGCAAAATCTGACAAACCGGGGCAGAAAGCCTGGGCTGTATAACTATCATTGGAATTGGAGAAACCATGCTGTCAAATTCAGTCCTGGAATGTCTGGATGTGCCATCCCTGTGGGTTGAAAGATCAGATCTGGACTGGAGTCCAATGTCCAAAAAGAACATAGAAGATGAGAACAAAGGAAGGGGAACCACACTTGATGAGGCCAAAAAGGCAATGAGGATAACTTTGCTCTTCAACCAAAGTGCTTTCTGAAGAAATTTGGGGATTAGAGGTAAGGGGGTTAAGTATAAAGGAGACCAGAGCACCAAATGTGAACTAAAGCATCTCTTGGAGACTCCCCCTATCGGGGGGGGGGGGGGTTAGGGCAAAGAACCTGCTGCAATTGTTGCGGGAAAAGGTGAATAGATCACATCAATGTTGACTCCAGTGATGGAATATCCTCTCCACCACTGCTTGATTGAGAGATCACTAGTGAGGCACCAGAATAGACCTGCTGAGTTTGTATGCTAGCATGATGGATTTCCTCAGGATGTGCATTGCTATAAGAAAGCAGCTGGAGGAGATCACCCACTGCCACACTCTCACTGCTTGTCAACAAAGGGGGTAGGACCAAGTTCTCGCCTGTTTGTTGATGTACCAAACCACTGACATGTTGTCTGTCTGGATAGCAATTGTTCCTAGAGGAAGAGAGTTCTGAAAAGCCTGCAACTCTAGACGGACCACCCTCAACTCCAGGATGCTGATATGCAGATTGGTCTCTTCTGGAAACCATGTATCTTAGACCACCCATCCCAAGAAATGTCCCCCCACCCCAACTGGGAGGTGTCCGTGGTCACTGTGGCTACTGGGGGTGGAAATATGAAGGGAGTGCCCCTGGCAAACTTCGTTGGACCATATCCACCAAAGCAGGAAATCCTTGCAAACTGGAGTAAATTTTATCAGATAGGACAGAGGCTGTAGAAGAACAGACCACTGAACAACTAGAGTCTTTTGAAGAACACTCATATGAAAACGAGCTGTTGGAAGCAAAGTAATAGCCGCAGCCATTCATAGCTTGAAGAACCAGTTTTGCTGAGGGAGAAGGGTGTGAAAGAATCTGTCTGACCTGCAATCTTAAGGTCTGTACTTTGTTTGATGGAAGAATGGCCAACTGACTTGTGGTGTTTAGGCAAGCTTCTATAAACTCCAAGACTTAATCGGGTTGAAGATGAGACTTGGCATAAATGACTGTAATCCCTAAAGACTGACATAAATGGAGTAAGTAATTACTGGCCTTTTTGAGGAGATGCCTGGTGGAGGTGGTGAGGAGCCAGCCATCTAGGTAAGGAAACACCCTGAATCCGAGAAGGCTGAGATGAGCTGCTACCACTGCCATGCACTTGAACACTCGGGCTGTGGTGAGACCAAAGGGCAGAGCTCTGAATTGGTAATGACTAGCCCACAACTGAAAGCTCAGTGTAGATAAATGAGAGTATATATACCTTTAAGAAGCTAGCAAAGGGCTTGCACTAGAGTATAAATACTGAGCACGTGCGACCCTGACTGCCATTTTGTAGCTAGCCATTGAGATGTAAGCATGTATGTTTGTAAGATCTGTTTGTTAATTAGTTCATTCGTATTTAATGATGCTGCTATCCATCCTGATGTGTTTGTATATATTAAAGCATCAGAACAAAACTCCAAGCCTTCTCATTATTAATATTAGAGATGAATGAACGACATGGTGTCAGAATGGGATCCAGAAGCAAGAGGAGTGAATTCAACCTCAAAGTGTGCATACTTCGCAAATCACGTCAGAAATGAATTTCAGATATTAAAACTTGCTCAGCACTATTTCTTTTTGCATAATATGATATGGGGCATAAAGAACATTCTAAATAATTTCGCACAAACAGATATGTACAATATCGATAACAATATTCAAATTATTACAGAAAATTTTTGAAATAAAGTCCAAATTGCATAAAATGAACACAATAAAGGGAAACAACTGCACTTTTGCAAAGCATATGTATTTTTTTATTAATCAAATATATCAGAGTTCTCAGAAGGGTATAAAGTGTTTGCATGTTTGTGCAGTAACAGTAAAGATATTTCACAAAGTATAGCCATTACAAAGCATATTTCGCAAAGCAAAGTATTTCAGAGTTTATTGTGCAGTTGAATGATGTCACAAGCTCATAGTACTGTTTGTTCATACACAATTACAAGGGCCATATTTTCAGTGTGTTTGTGTATACTTTGTGGGCATGCAGACAGATTTCGAAAACCCAGTGCACTTGTATTTGACAGTAATATTACTAAGAACTGGAGGGTGTTTGAGCAAGAGTACGACATTTTCATACAGGCTGCATTTTCTGATAAAGTTTACAGCACAAACACATTTATTCTACTTAATTTAGCTGGGCCAGAAGCCAAAGAATGGAAACGCTCATTTGTATATCGACCTGCTGTCTATGCCGGAGAGGGGGAAAACTGTCATATTGCTGTATTGGCTGAGTCATGGGAGGACCCAGAGTGCTTAAAACGTAAATTTAGAGAAATGTGTTAACCCCCCCAGAAAAATGTTACAAAGGAAAGGCACTTATTTTACACAAGGGATCAAAAGCCTGGTGAAACTTTTGCAGCATATATAACTGATATGAGAAATAAAGCTAAAATGTATAGATTTGGTGACTTAAGGAATGAGTTGATAAAGGACAGACTTGTGTATGGTATGACAGATGATGCTGTTAGAAAGATTTTGCTTAGTTACAGTGATTTAGCTTTGAATAAGGCCATTGAGATTTGCCAGACATATGAGTTCACAGAAAAGCACACAGACATGCATACAAATGAGAACAGCTCTTGAAGGCACAGTGATAAAGCTTATGTTGATAGTATGCAGCACGTGGTTAAAAGAAACAGGCCCAAGCACATGGCAGCTATGGGGTTTCCCAGGGACTGCTACAGGCCTCCTCAGAACTTTCTAGCAAATTCCAGACTTTGCACAGTCTCAGTGAAGCATAAGAGTGAGTCAGCAAACTCAAAGCATGGGCCCCACCCTACTTTCATTACCAACTGTCGTAAATGCGGCAGTAATCATGAATCTAAAATGGAAAAATGTTTAGCTTTTGGTCAACAATGCCACAAATGTAATAAATGGAATCACTTCAAAAGATTCTGAAAATCAAAAGGCCCACACTCTTTTATTAAAAGGGAACATTTAAAAAAAATGAGTTGATCAGTTAGAAAGCTATGGAGTGGAGTTGCCGTCCGCTCTTTTTGTTGATGGTGTGTCAGTGCTTCAAGAAATGGTCAATGCAGCAGATTTAAGGGCAAAGAATGAAGTATTTTGTACTGTCCAGATAAATGGCAAATCCACATAGCTCAAATTTGACACAGGTTCCAAGTGCAATTTTATATTGGCAGATACATTTGTGAAGTGTGTAAAGGTGAAAGGCAAGGTATGCAAAACTTGTTGCCTATGGAGGTGAAGAAATTCAGACCAAAGGCTCAGTAGTGCTTCCTGTTGCTTTCAGCAGAGTGAAGAAAGCTACGACTTCTTATTTTATGTGGCCAAGAAGCACATTCAGTCATTATTAGGGCTCAGAGACAGTTTGAAAATGGGACTGCTTTCATTTAACAATGTGTACCATATTAACTTAAAAGACCACTACTCTAATTTTGCCCAGCTCATTTTTTCCACCTATGCTGATCTTTTCCATGACAAAGTGGGCAAACTTCTAGTTGTGTGCTCCATGAAGTTAGATCCAGAGGTTAGTCCGGTTTTCAGGCCAGCACATAAAATGTCAATAGCCATGCAGGTCAGAGTCAAGGCCGAACTAAACAAAATGGTGCCAAGGTGTGATTGGTCCAGTGGAAACTCCAACTGAATGGGTATCTCCCATGGTGGTAGCTCATAAGAAAAGCTCAGGTGACATCAGAATATGTATTGACCCATGAGATTTGAATAAAGTGCTAAAAAGTCCACATCATCCAATGCGCACAATCGAAGAAGTTGCAGCCTTAATGCCAAATGTCACTATTATTTCTGTCTTAGGTACAAAGAGTTCCTTTTGGAAAATTCAGCTTGACAAGAGATCATCATTGCTCATTACTTTCAGTACTCAGTTGGCAGGTACAGATTTTTGAGAATGCTATTTGGGATAAATTTTGCGAGTGAAGTCTTTCAGCATGCAAAGGGGCAAATTATTTCTAGGTATCCTTATGCTGTCATAGTAGACAACATACTGTAGGAGGTCATGATGAAGCAGAACATGACAGAAACCTCAGAAAAGTTCTGGAAAGGGCTAGTCAAGTGAATGCCAAGCCCACCTACACAAATGCAAATTCAGGCTACAAGAAGTTCCTTATGTTGGTCACTTATTTACCACTACAGGCTTATGACCAGACCCTTCAAAGCAAACAGCCATTCTCAAGATGCCAGCTCCAGACAATGTTCTAGCCCTGCAAAGTTTTCTTGGCATGGTCAGCTACCTAGGCAAATTCATCCCAGACTTGAGCCAACTATCAGCACCACTCAGAGAGCTGACATGCAGAGATGTATCCTGGTCCTGGTTAGAGCAACACCAACAAGCATTTGATGTTCTGAAACAGAGAACTGCTAGTCCACTAATGCTCAGATACTGTGATGTTCACAAACCAGTCACACTTTGCTGTGATGCTTCAAAGTTTGGTCTTGGTGCAGTCATTCTACAAGAGGATCAATCCATTGCCTAGAACTCTTATTCAAACTGAAATGCAATATGCCCAGATTGAGAAAGAGCTTCTGAGAATTGTGCTTGCATGTTCAAAGTTCCATGATTATGTTTATGGCAGACCTATCAAGATCGAAACAGACCACCAAACATTAGTCACAATCTTGAGAAAACCTATGCATTCAGCTCCAGTCAGACTTCAACATATGATGCTGAGATTGCAAAAGTATAATTTCAATCTTGTCTACAAGAAAGGCAAACTTCTTTATCTTGCTGATACGTTATCCAAGATGACCCAGAAATACCACTGAAAGTACAGTTGTGTACACTTACCATAAATGTAGATGTTCGAGTGTCTTCACTGTTGCAGTCATGACTGTAGGGTTCTCCCCTTCTGGCAGGCAGTCCTCGGTCGGCCAGAATCCCAAAGTCTGGGTCTGGCGTCGGCTGCTCTGTCATGCTCCCTGACGTCAGAGCACCAGGAGTACAAAGCTGACAGCCGACGCCATGTTCTCCAGTTTTTCTTGCCCCAGATGCCAGGTGCTCCAAAATGGGTAAGATCCCATACCCTTTGCAAATACACCTCAAAAGAAGGGTGAAGAAGGGAACACACAAAAGAAAAAATAAGAGGGGACAGGAGGGAGGGAAACCCAGACTGCAACAGTGAAGACACTCGAACATTTACATTTATGGTAAGTGTACACAACTGTACTATGTTCATCGTGTTTCACTGTTGCAGTCATGACTGTAGGGTTGAATCCCAAAGCAGAATAAAAGGGAGGTGGTCATAAAGAAGAGGGGGTGGCTAAAAAGGCCCTGCAAGACAGCAGAAGCAAAGCCTGCCCTAGACTTAGAGTAGAGAGGTAGATTGTAATGCTTGGAAAAAGTATGCACTGAACTCCAAGTTGCAGCTTCCAAAATGTCTTTGGTAGGAACTCCCCTGAGGAAGGCAGCTGAAGTGGCAGCAGCTCTGGTAGAGTGAGTCCTTATACTCCCTGGGATTTGCTTTCCGTGGTGTGAATAACAAAATCTGATTCCATGAGCAATCCATTTAGAAATGGTCTATTTTAAAATGGCTTTACCTTGGGAACTTGAAGCATAAGAAACAAACAATTGCTCTGATTTCCTGATGTCCTTGGTTCTGTCCAGGTAAAAACGTAGTTGTCTGTGTACATCCAAGGAATGCAAGATCCTTTCCCCCTTATTTTGAGGACTGGGGAAAAAAGTTGGCAAGTGAATAGTTTGATTTAAAGCCACTTTGGAAACCACCTTAGGCATGAAAGTAGGATTAGTCCTTAAAGACACCCTGTCTTGATGAAAAATAATATAAGGTTTCACAGCCATGAGAGCGTGCAACTCCGAAACTCTCCTGGCAGAGGTCAGAGCTAAAAGGATGGCTGTCTTCCAAGATAAAAACTTGATGTCAGAAGTGGCAGCAGGCTCAAAAGGAGGTAAGGTGAGTTTTTCCAAAACATAGTTGAGATCCCAAGCAGGAATGGGAGGAGATCTAGGGGGCCTTAAGTTCTTAGCCCCTCTGAGAAACTGTCTCATGAGCTGATGAGAAAAGATAGGAGGGTCTGTATTATAATGAGCAGAAATAGCAGAAGCATGGATCTTTATGGAAGAGAAAGAGAGACCCTTATGTAAGAGGTCTGTCAGGTAAAGTAAAATCAGAGGAATGTTAGGAATAAGAGGATCTGAATCCTGAGCCTGCATCCAGGAGCAAAATCTTTTCCATTTTCCTGCATAAGATTTTCTAGTGCTAGGACATCTGGCTTCTAAAATGACATCCATAACCTGCTTGGGTAGGAGAGAATGAATCAAAGACCCTGGATTAACCAGGCCGCCAGGCTGAAAGTTTTGACATGGGAGTGCAGAACCTGACCCTGGTGCTGGGACAGAAGGTTCGGAGTCAGTGGTAATACCCAAGGGGGCTCCAGGCAAAGGTTTTTCAGAGTTGGGTATCAAAATTGCCGAGGCCAATTTGGGGCCAGCAAAATTATCATCTTGGGCTTGTCCTGTTTGATCTTTAATAACACCCGTGGAAGAAGAGGTAGAGGCGGGAAGGCATACCCCGAGAGGTTTCTCCAACTGAATGATAGTGCATCCACTTTCCAAGCTAGTTCGTGGAATGTCCTGGTGCAAAAAAGCTGTAGTTGATGATTGAGGTGGGATGCAAAGAGGTCAATGTGAGGACATCCCCAGACTGCTGTAATCATCCTGAATATTTGGGTGTCCAGCATCCATTCGTGTGGGTCCAACAGGTTTCTGCTCAGACTGTCTGCCAGGAAGTTTTGCTTCCCTGGTAGAAACTGAGCTTGAAGGTCCAGTTTGCAAGCTAGAGCTGTGTTCCATAGATTCATGGCTAGTCTGCAAAGGGGATAGGAATGAGATCCCCCTTGCTTGTTTATGTACCACATAACTGTGGTGTTGTCTGTCCATATCAGTAGCTGTCCCGGTTGTAAAAGATTCCTGAAAGCCAATAGAGCGTTCTGTATGGCTAACATTTCCTTTAAATTGATATGCAGGAGCTTCTGATACTTTGTCCAAAGGCCCTGAAGACAGTTGCCCTGAAAATGGGCTCCCCATGCATAATCTGAAGCGTCCGTGGTTAGTATCTGAGTGGCTGGAGGCAGACTGAAGGGTTTCCCTATGTTTAGAGTACATGCTTTGGACCACCAAAGGAATTCCTTTTGAAGACAAGGCAGGATGGTGATCTGTATGTCTAAACTGTGGCAATGCTGAGACCATACACTTTTGAGGTACCACTGTATTTTCCTCATATGTAGTCTTGCATATGGTACGAGAAGGATGCAGGAGGCCATGTAACCCAAAGCTCATGGAATTTCCTTGCAGAAAGCTGAGTTAAAGTTGCCAAGGTTTTGAAAGTTGAAGCCAGCTGTAATTGTTTTTTGGAAGTCAGAAATGCCATCTGGGTTGTGGTGTTTAGAAGAGCACCCAGAAAAGTTATCTGTTGTGAGAGTGTCAAATTTGACTTTTTTATGTTTACAGTGAATCCCAGGAACTTGAGAAGATTCTGAACAAATTCTAGATGCTGGAGTAAGACATCCTTGCTGTCTGCCTGAATTAGACAACCGTCCAGATAAGGGTAAATTTGAATTCCCTTGAGTCTGCAATAAGCTACTACTGGAGCCAGGCAATTGGTGAAGACCCTGGGCGCAGTAGACAATCCAAAGAGCAGCGCAGAGAATTGATAGTGCCTCGATCCGGCCCTGAACCTGAGGTATTTTCTGCATTCCTGCCTGATGGGAATGTGTAAGTATGCCTCCTTTAAATCCAAAGTTACCATCCATGCATTTTTGGTCAGCATTGGAAGTAGCTGCTGTAGAGTAAGCATCTTGAATTTTGGTATCTCGAGAAAAGTGTTCAAGACTGACAGATCCAGAATGGGTCTCCATGAATTTTGCTTTCTGGGGACTAGAAAGAGCCTTGAGTAAAAACCTTGTCCCATCTCTGAAAGTGGAACCAGTTCTATGGCTTTTATAGCCAAGAGAGCCTCCACCTGGATTAAGGCCTCTAACCATTGATGTTTTGGAAGATCCGGCCATCCGCTTGGTCTTGGTAGAGTATGAAAATGGAATTTGTAACCTCTTGAAACCACATCCAGAACCCACTTGTCTTGGGTTATATGAGACCAATTTAGGTGAAAAAGAGAAAGGTTTCCTCCAAGTGGGGCTTCCAGGCAAGAAGTTCCTGCAGCCCAATGGAGGGAGTCATTGAGCCTGTTTTCTATGAGCTTGCGACCTGTCCTCTCCTCTCCTAGGGGTGGAAGCAGTCCACTGTCTTGGTCGATAGGAGGCTTGCGTTTGAGGCCTTCCTCAGGAGCGTCTGTATCTACCCCTATGAGGCCTGTCTGAATTGGGAAAAGACCAATTTTTTGTAGGCCAATTCCTACTAAATCTGGGTGGCTGTACTTGTAAGAAATATTTAACCGTTTGCATGGATTTTGCCTTGTCCTCCATCTTCTTTATCACCTCTTCAGCTTTAGGTCCAAACAAAACATTATGCTCAACAGGAGCATCCAATAACTTAGCTTTTACCTGATCTGGTAAGTTTTGTTCCATTAAAGCATGCCTTCTAATGACTGTACCAGAGGCAGCAGCCCTACAAGAAGCCTCCAAGTCATCAAATCCACAGTGTAAACCATGCTTCCCAACTTGTTCAGTGGCATGCATTAAGTCATGTAATTCCTTATCATCTGCACAGGCAGAAATGGAAGTTAGTTTTTGTTTCAGAACAGACAGAAGAAATTGCTGGTATTTCAGCATATGAAATTGACAGTTTAAAGCCCGAATAGATAATGTAGCAGAAGTGTACACTTTTTTGCCCCATCTTTCTAAAGATCTGGAATCCTTCTCAGTGGGGATGGGGTTTTTAGCAGTAGTGGCCTTAACCCCCTTAGGACCCTGAGAAATGGTTTCAGGATCAGCAGTAGGATTTTTGTATAAAAACTGGTGGGAATCAGGAACCCTATAATCTCTGTCTGGCTTAACAGGAGCTGGAGGAAAAGAGTCCGGAGTTAAGTTAGCCTCTGAAAAAGCATCATCCACAATATCCAAAATAGGAGGAACAGCCAGGGGTCTATGTTGGGGAAGAAGAAGAAAATCCCTAAGTCTTTTCTTAGATTCCGAGTACTCCTGTCCTTCCCAGAGAAAATGTTCCCTCATTTCATGTAAAGTTTCCCCAAAAGAGAAATCCTCAGGGGGATGAAGCTGAAGGAATGGATTCCTCAGCATCAGAATCCTCATAAGGAGGGAAAGAATAATCCTGGTCAGATGAAGAAACTGAAGAAACAGAAGCCTGATCATAGGAGTCATAATACACTTCCTGCCTTGGCCTTTTATCTGGAGGGGGATGTGAACCCATAATCATAGTAAATAAGTCCTCCGCCATCTTAAGTAACTGTTTCTGAGACTTGGGTGCCAGATCAGAAGAGGCTTGAGCTGTAGTCTTTGATTTGGAAGGAGTCTTTGCCTTTGTCTTTGCCTTAATTAGAAGCTGAGTAGGCCTGAAATCCCCTTCGGAAGCCGGTACCTGCACAGCGGCTCCGGACCCATCCGAAGGAGCATTGTCCGAAGGTCCAGCCACAGAAATATTCAAAGGCCTAGTTGGCTCCTCGTGGGAGTCCGTTTCGGCCATCGGTTCTGAAATGGCCGATGACAGGGGCTGCAAAAGCGCCTCACTGATGACGGCCAAACCTGAAGCTGGCTCTGCTTGTACAATATCATCCAATTTGGACCTCGGAGGCCTGTCTTTATCCTTGCGTCGTTTGTGAACTCCGGTAGCCGTAACCGAATCCGACGACATTTTGTAATTAAATCACCTACCGAAATAATGAAATGCAAAATCGTACCTTCGTTTAATCGTACGTTGATTGAATCTAGCACAAAACCGACAACTAGCTACATCGTGGTCAGGGCCTAAGCAAGGAATACAGTAAGAATGAAAATCCTTATGAGGTATTTGCTTCCCACATGAAATATAATTATTAACTTTTTCTGACATCGGACTGGAGCAAGAAAAAAGTTTCCCCAACGGGGTACTTAGCTTTAAGTAGGAGAAGAAAGTCTTCAGACTGAAGTACATTTAGCAAAAATTGTTCAGGAGTAAGCCAACCGGCAAATGCGAACTGCTATCACCGCATGGCAAGAAAGACTGGAGAACATGGCGTCGGCTGTCAGCTTTGTACTCCTGGCGCTCTGACGTCAGGGAGCATGACAGAGCAGCCGACGCCGGACCCAGACTTTGGGATTCTGGCCGACCGAGGACTGCCTGTCGGCAGGGGAGAACCCTACAGTCATGACTGCAACAGTGAAACACGATGAACATCAGTCTGACAATCAAGGTTCAAATTCGATTGATGATTTTGAAGTCATGGAAGTGAGAAACTTTTCTTCAACACATCTTGATGAGCTGAGAGATCACACAGCCATAGATCCAGTTTTTCAGAGGCTCAACCACTTTATCAATCAAGGATGGCCATCAAAGCAATCTAGTTTATCTCAAGAAGTAAAACCTTATGTTCCATACAGAGATGAGATTTTGTCTGACAAAGATATCATAATGAAAGGTCCAAAAGTAATTGTTCCAAATTCCTTGCAGCCTGAGTACATTACTATTCTGCATCGTAGTCACCCCGAACCAAATCTACTAAAAGAAGGGTGAGAGGACTTGTATTTTGGCTTTCTATGTCACAAGACATTGAGCGGGCACTTTCTTCTTGTTCAGTATGTAATAGTACTAAGTCCCACCAACAGAAAGAACCACTTCAGCTTAACCAGATTCCGGAACTACCTTGGTCGACAAAAGCCATGGATATCTTCGAGTGGAACTGTCAACATTATTAGGTGTTAGCAGATTGGGTGGCCTCGGTGGTGTAGCGGTTAGCATTGCCGCCTCACAGCAAGAGGTTCTCTGGTTTGATTCTCGGCTGGGGTGCCTTCTGTGTGGAGTCTGCATGTCCTCCCTGTGGTTGTGTGGGTTTCCTCCGTGTGCTCCAGTTTCCTCCCACATCCCAAAGACATGCTATAGGTGGACTGGACATTCTAAATTAGCCCTAGGCATGAGTGCGTGCATGTGTGTGCCTTCTGTGGAAGGTTGGGCGCCGGGCTGGCAACTCGACATTGTAAAATTCCACTGCCAATCATGAGCGGACAGGTGTTCTGCTGTGGCGACCCCTAACCGGGAAAATCCGAAAGAAGAAGAAGAAGATTAGGTGTTAGCAGATTATTACTCCATTTGGTTTGAGATTGACCTACTTCCCAACCTAGCATCCAGTAATCTCATTACTAAGATGAAGCGTCATTTTGCTCTACATGGTAGTCCACACAAAGTTATTTCTGATAATGGCACCCAGTTCACAAGCCAGCAGTTCAAAAGATTTGCTGAAAAAGGGGACTTTACTCATGTCACAAGTAGTCCAGAGTACCCACAGTCAAACGGTTTGGCAGATTGCATAGTTCAAAGTGCAAAACAGTTACTTGAGAAGTCAAAACGAGGCAATAATGATGTTTTCGTGAATCTCTTGAATCTCAGAAATGTTCCTCATTATAAATATCTTGGTCCATCTGCTCAGAGACTTCTGTCAAGACAAACCAGAACCGCATTACCAATCAGTAGTCAATTGTTGGTTCCACACATCAAAAACAACAGATTAGTGAAAACCAATCTGTGGGAGAAATGCCTATCCCAGAAGTCCTACTACGATAAGACCAGCAAACCGCTCAATCTATTATGAGAGGGAGAAGTGGTAAGGATGCAAACATCCAGACGTTATGATCGGACTGGTGTCATGAAGAATACTGGTCCACAGCCGAGATCGTACATTGTGAAATCAGAAAGAGTACATTTTAGGTGGAATCAGAAGCATTTACTACCAGTGTCCGAGCCTATACCACAATACATAGCCTGTGAGAAATACTCTTTATCTCAGAGTGAGTTGTCTGGTGTTCCAATTCCATAGGATATTTCTGCTCCTGTGATGAATCCAGACATTCCTGATACGAGTTGTCCACCGTAGACTGTTCCTGTTGCTAAATTTAGTCCCAACTATTATGTTACCAGATATGGTCGAATCTCTAAACCCTGTAACAGATATGAAGTAACTTGGACATAAACATTGTGTTTTGTTTCCAATGTATATAGTAATGCATGCCTATATCTAACATAATTTTGTATAAAGGGCAATCTTTTTATGAGGGAGGATGCAGATAAATGAGAATGTATATACCTTTAAGAAGCTATCCAAGGGTTTGCACCACAGTATAAATACTGAGCATGTGGAAGCCTTACTGCCATTTTGTAGTTAGCCATTGAGATGTAAGCATATATGTTTGTAAGCTCTGTTTATTAACTAGTTTGTTCATATTTAATGATGCTGCTATCCATCCTGATGTGTTTTTATATATTAAAGCATCAGAACAAAACCCCAAGCCTTCTCATTATTAGTATTAGAGACGAATGAGCAGTACTCAGGTATCTTCGGGAGCATCTGTTCACTTTGATGTGATAGTATATGACCTCCAGATCAATACAGCACATCCAGTCATCCTTCTGTAGAAGAGGAAGAATGAACTAAACCATGACCATCTGGAATTTGGAGTTCTTTACAAACTGATTTAGATTGCTGAGGTTCAGAATGGGTCTCAGTTCCCCTGTTTTCTTTGGCACTAAAAAGAACCCTAAGTATTGAATCCTCTCGGGTCTGGTGGGGCCTCTTTGATAACTCTTGCATAGCAGCTTTTGAACTTCTAAAATGCTACTAACATTTGCTGACTGGATGGGACACTGGGAAGATTTTTTCCTTTCAGATGGTGGGGTTTGCAAAAAGGGGACAAAATACCCTCTGGATATAATTTTTTTGCATGCAAAATGTCTTTTGTAATTGATGTCTAGGCTTCTGGGTGCAGAGACAAGCGCCCCTGACCGTCTCCACAGAAGAGCAGTCAGGCAACCCTTCAGAAGTGTTAAAAGTGATTATCCAAAAAAGAATACTGAAATCCAAGGTTTTGCGAGCATCCTCTGCTATGAGGGTGATGTCTTCCACTGGAGCCCCCCCCACCTTGGGCAGACGTTTCCCTTCATGAGTCCTGAAAAGGACCTTGAGACTTTCAGAACCACATCTTTTTACCTCCATGATGATTCCTGCAGAATGATCTCCTTGAGGTAGAAGAACATACTCCCATGGCATAAAAGGTCTTTCCCAATATGGGAGAGCATTTTGTTTACTCTAGGGCCAAACAAGGAAGATCCAACAAAGGGTGCCTTGATGAAGAAAGACTTAAAGGGCTCTACAAAGTTGCATAAGTGCATCCAGGTATGTCTCCTAATGGCGATGCCTGAACCAACCACCCATGAGGACCGTCAGCTGCATGAGAGATTAACCTCATGGATGCACTGGAAAGTGATTGAAGGGTGGCCAGCTGAGAAGAAAACTGTTTATGCTCCTCCATCAACATGGATCCGGGAACAGACTTAAGAGATGTCTTTAATCAAGTCCCTCTGCAATCTGATAAAATGTGACAAGTAGTTAAGTGACCCTAGGGTAAAGGTCACTGAGGCATTAACATGCTTTCCAAACCTGTCCATCATCCTTGACTCTCTGTTAGGAAGATGAACAGTAGAGCTTTGTTCAGCTAGTTCTTTCTTTGTGGCTGCTGCCAAAATCATGTCATTCACAGGAACTCCCTTATTCCAATGAGGTCTGTCCTTGGAGGGACAAGAAATTTACTGGGGCAACGGGGAATGGGTTCCACTGTATCTGCTTCTTTCCATGCCTGGAAAGATACAAGATCTATAAGGTCATCTGCCAGAGAGGGAACCCAAGATGTAGATGGGCTGGACCTGAAGGCTTCTAGAAATAATGATTGGAAGACCATCCACCTTTCTGTCTAAGGATCTCTAGTATGTCTACAAAGGAGGTGTCTTCCAGTGGAGATCTTGGGAACTCCTCCACTTGATTGAAGTCAGCATCTTCAGTTAAAGATTCCTGGGGAGAATGTATGTGCCTCCTTTTACACAACCTCTTCCGGGGGACCTCCTCAGTGGTATGATCTGGAAAGTATTGGAAGATAGTGAAAGTAACTGTGCAGGAACTGTCTGGAAGTTCATATGGGCTGGCTATCCTTGAGCGAAAGGCTGATGAGGCTCAGAACTCAGATCTGAAGGAGGTATGGAGGTAGGATCCGAAGATGCAAAAGTAGAATGGACTCCTGTGTGAGACAAAGCCCTCTCCACCACCTCAAAAGCAGAAGGCCTGGGAGAAGCTGTTGCTGGCCTAACCAGAGCTGAAACTCCAGGCGCTGCAAGCTCTAAACCTGCCCAGCCTCCTGCCGAGGGGGAGGAGTCGGACCCAAGCTGTCCGGTGCAGAGGCTCTGAGGTTAAGTGATGATTTCAAAAACCTTGGAGCCAAAAGCCATCCCCCAGGATCTGGTGCTGATACTTCAGCTCTGAGAGTTGTCCTATTCTGAGGATCAGTGCAGAGTCAGAGACAGACTCAGAATTGAAGATGTAGCTGTCTTCAGATCTGACACTTCAGATCTTGGAATCTTCAGATCCGAGGGCTCCTAAATCGCCAGACAGATCAGAGAAGGAGACACAATGGAATGGGGCACAGGCTGGAGGCTCACAGATCCATTGAGAGATGGAGACAGTAAACCCCCATCTGTATCTGTACCCTGAGGAACTTCCTTATCATCCTATCCACATCTGCTTCAAAAAGACTTCGGGAGGACTAGATAGATGACACCATGGAAGGATGACAGGACATACTTTTGGATGCCTCTTGTAAAAATGGATATTGGAGCCTAGGGGAAATAGTTTCCAGTGAAAAATGGGTATTTGAGGCCAAGGAGACTTGAGTGTCCCCATTGAGAGATCCAAACATGCCGGATCTGATTTCTTACATTGTTTAGTAGGTGGCTGCAAAGCAGAAGCAGGTTTTGGAGACTGGACAGGAAAGTGTTTCCTGTGCTCCCTGGACTCAGAAGATGACTTTGACTTTGGGATTTGAGCCGCTGAAATAGGAACTGTAGAGTAAGGAGTAGAAGCAGGTAGCAATCCCCGTAGTACTAACTTATTATGTTGATCACATAAGGCTCAATAACTGAAACCCACACAGATTTGATAAGGGGTTTTGAGATGGGCTGCTCTTAAATACTATACACAGTCCCTGTGGGCATCAGATTTGGGTATCTTATGCCCACAGGAAGTGCACTTTTTGAAACCTGTTGGCTTTTCAGCCAACTTAGCTAGAAAAGTAAAGAGAGTTTTTTTTAAACTAGAAAAGAAAAAAAATAGGAAGAATACCAGCAATGGTATTAAGGAAATACCCTATAAACAAGTAAGAAAATACTAGCCAAAGAGGTAGAAAGGAAAATGGTTACTAGCAATGGTAACAAAAGTACCCAAAAAGAACTGGTAGGAAGAAAAAGGTTCTAAAACCGAATGAGGAGAAAAGCATAAAACTGGAAAAGGTAGGAAGGGTGAATATAGAAGGAGAATATCTAGGAAAAATAAAGAA
The DNA here is from genome assembly GCF_019279795.1 of Protopterus annectens. Lineage (NCBI taxonomy): Eukaryota > Metazoa > Chordata > Ceratodontiformes > Protopteridae > Protopterus > Protopterus annectens. The sequence goes on from NC_056739.1 coordinate 1,226,056,692, forward strand.
TACTGTACTTATACTCACAAAGGATTGAAGAAACTATACTCAAAACTCAAGAGAGCATGATCCACATCTGTAGTGTAGAAGTGACAAATGAGATCTGGGGCATTATGGGTAAATGGAGAAGCTCAAGCATCAGATCCAGGAGACTAAAAGAAATGCAGCTGAGCCAGCTCTGAGGTCAAATCAGAGACCCCATTCATTGAGGAATGAATGAAAGTGACAACATCAGATCATCACTTAGATGCCATGAACTAGATAGTACAGTTGTGTAAGCAAACTCATCATAACAGTAGATGATCGAATGATCACTGCTGCAGTATCCTTATCTATATTGGTTATATCTTGCAAAGGATATAACATCTGGCCAGCTTCCAAAGCTTCAGGGCACCTTCCATGTGCCCAAACTGTCAGGCAGGTTGAGTTCACAGGTTTGAATGCAAAACCCTTCAGAGGCTTCATGCCAAGAGACAGTGCGAGGCTAAACCCCGAAAGATAATGTTAAAAACAACAAAAATAATGATTCAAACCCTGGCATAAACAATACACTTTAAAACAAGGAGGGAGGAGGGGGGAGCTACTACAGCAGTGATAATATGAACACTTAATGTTATGGGAAGTTTACTTACACAGCTGTAATCCATTCATCATATTGATCACCACTGCAGTAGCCCTAGCTAGATGAGTAGATTACCATAGCTTACTACATATGGGAGGTGGAAGGAGTTAGGTTCAGGAGCCCCTGGGGAATGGTCCTAACAATACCTGATCTAGACCTAGGATAGGAATTATGCTTGTAATGCCTTCTAAATATATGTATAGATGACCAAGTTGCTCCTTCTAGAATCCAACCTTTTACAAAAAGCCATAGATGAAGTCAAGGCCCTGATAGAGCGAGCATTGGCCTGCCTGTAATGGTAAGTACAACAAAATGTAATGGCTTGTGACAATCATTTGGAAATAGTCTGTTTTGACGCATGTTGTCCCTTCTTCTTATCTTCATAAGAAATAAACAACTGATCCAAAGAACTAAAAGATTTAGTTCTGCCAAGATAGCACCAGAGTTGTCTGTGGACATCCAAGGTATGGCATATCCTTTCTCCCACATTTTCAGGTTCAGGAAGAAAAACAGCGAGACGGATAATTTGGCTTAAAGTAAATTCAGATAGTAAAAGAAGGATTAGTTCTAAAAAAAAAAAAACATCTCTGTGGAAAATGAGATAGGATTGACTCACCATAAGAGCTTGCAAGTCAGATAATCTTCTTGAAGAGCTCAGAGCAATCAGTAAAACAGTTTTCCATGTTAAGAACTTCAAGTCAGCCAGATTAGCAGGTTCAAGTGGAGCAAGTCTTAGCTTCTCTAAGACAAAACGAAGATCCCAAGAAGGTACCACTGTTTTTTTTGGATGCCTCTATGTAAAACCCTTTCAAAAACATTTTGACATGAGAATGCACAGAAAGAGGAGGATTCAATCTCAGGTATGCTGAAATGACCCATTAATAAACCTTGATGGAGGAGTAAAAAAGGCCATGGGATAGAAACTCACACAAATATTGTAAAACCAGTGAACAACTAGCCCTGAATGGTGTTGGTTATATTGTTGGCACCTACTAAAAACCTTTTCCATTTACTAATATATGATTTTTCCCGGTCAACAAATGTTAAATAAATAAAAATAAAATAAATAAATTTTCTACAAGCAGGCATTCTTGCCTCCATGAGTACCTGTTGCACATTTTCAACAAACAAGTGCCTAAAGTGAATTAAGACCCTATCATCAAGGCAGTCAGATGAAGTTGATTGGGGTTGGGGTATATCTAACATCCCTGATCTTTTGTGAGTAGATGTATTCTCTGAGGAACCTTGTGGTAATTGTCCCTTGCCATTTCCAAAGAAGAGAGAACCAATGTTGCCTGGGTCAGAAGGGAGTCACCACAATGATCTTGGGGGATTCTGTCTGAATCTTCCGAAGTACTCTGGATATCAGTGGAAAGAGTGGAAAAGCATACAGGAACATTCCTGTCCAAGGTAAGAAAAAGGCATAGGCATCTGTTTCCATGCCTTCATGCATGGACTCCTGGAATAAAGTGTGATCATGTTTAAAAGTACACTTAGGTCTTGTGACAATCTGTTAAAACAAAAATGTCTAGCTTAAAAATAACTTTCCTAAAACGGAAAGCATTTATTTTATTTAGTTTACATGTGTTGACTGGAAAGGACCGTCTGGGTTCAAAGACCCCCTTTCAGCTGTGGCCCAGGGAGAAAAACTCCATGCATTACATGCAATATGATTAAAGTGTTTTCACATATATCAACAATGTCAGGCTAAATACAATTAAACTAAACTTTACAATTTTAAAATAGATAAGATAATCATTCACTATACATACTTTTGGTTTAATTTCTCTTAAGTCTTTTGAATTTCTAATACCATGACAGGAATGGACCCCATTTCTAAGTCAAAGTACGATTAAAGTTCATGAAATTAGTATTGTTTCTATCTTTGCTGTTAGCCAAAAGTGCTCTTTGCAGCACCTGCAATGCACCCAGAACTGACTCCTACAGTTCACATGGAGATCTTCTTCTTCTTTCAGTTGCTCCCATTAGGGGTCGCCACACCGGATCAACTGTTTCCATTTCTTCCTTTCCTCTGCATCTTGCTCTGTCACACCAACCACCAGCATGTCCTCTCTCACCACATCCATAAACCTTATCTTAGGCCTTCCTCTTTTCCTGTTACCTGGCAGCTTCATCCTTAGCATCTTTTTCCCAATATACTCTGCATCCCTCCTCAGCACATGTCCAAACCAATGTAATCTTGCCTCTCAGGCTTTGTCTCCAAACCTTCCAACCTGAGCTGACCCTCTAATATACTTAGTCCTAATCCTGTCCATCCTCGTCAAATCCAGTACAAATCTTAATATCTTCAACTCTGCCATGTCAAGCTCTGACTCCTGCCTTTTTGTCAATGCCACTGTCTCCAACCCATATAACATAGTTGGTCTCACTACCCTCTTGTAGACCTTCCCTTTCACTTTTACTGGTACTCGTCTGTCACAAATTACTCCTGATACTCTTCTCCACCCACTCCATCCTGCCTGTACTCTCTTCTTCACCTCTCTTCCACACTCACCATTACTCTGAACTGTTGATCCCAAGTATTTAAACTCATCCACCTTCGCCACCTCTACTCCCTGCATCTTCACCATTCTTCTATCCTCCCTCTCATTCACACACATATATTCTGTCTTAGTCCTGCTGACCTTCATTCCTCTTCCCTGTAGAGCATATCTCCACTTCTCCAGGGTCTCCTCCAACTGTTCCTTACTCTCACTACAGATCACGTCATCTGCAAACATCATAGTCCACGGGGACTCCTGTCTGATCTCTTCTGTCAACCTGTCCATCACCATTGCAAATAAGAAAGGGCTCAGAGCTGATCCTTGATGTAATCCCACCTCCACCTTAAACGCATCCATCACTCCCACCGCAGACCTCACCGCTGTCACACTACCCTCATACATATCCTGTACCACTCTTACATACTTCTCTGACACTCCCAACTTCCTCATACAATACCACAACTCCTCTCTAGTCACCCTGTCATATGCTTTCTCTAAGTCCACAAGACACAATGCAACTCCTTCTGACCTTCTCTGTACTTCTCCATCAACACTCTCATGGAGTTACATGTATCAGTTCACATGGAGTTACATGTATCGAAAGCATATCTAAATACAACTGCAAATTCTTTTTTTATGAGACCCATTACTCCTACTACTACTGGAACTGTCTAGGTATCCTTCTTCCACATTGCCCTCATTTCTACCTGTAAATCCTGGTAATTTATGACTTTGTGTCTCTCTGTATGTAAGCCATTATAATCACTGGATGTAGCAATTTCAATGGTCAGTGCAACTTTTGTCTTCCTTTACTATTATATACACATATATAAGACTACTATATCTATTTTTCTGGCATCTATTTTTTGAAGTGTGGGTAATGGGTGGTCCCATGTGATACAAACTTCATCATTTTCTATAGTGCTTTTTGGTTCATGTTTCCAGTGCTTCTCAGATACTTCAATATTGTAATGTCTTCATAAGCCCCAGTTCAACAGTCTTGTCATATTATTATGCCTCTCAGTAAACAGGCCCTCTGCCATTAGTGTACTGACCCAGTAGTAAGATGTGTGACTCTTCCCACTTCTGTTTTACAGAACCTGCATTTATTGTTCTCCAACATGTTCAATGGAATTTGTAAACCAATGTGTATGTAGTCCGATATCATGGGCTGCCAATATTAACTTTTATTTTTTCAGTTTAAATTCACCTCTCCTTAACCATTTCTAAGTCATATCCTGGTTGACATGAGGTTGTTCCAAGAGTAATTTGTACTTGCAACTATATTTATGCTTTTTCCACATTTCTTACCTTCTAATCTGATCCTTCCCCTTATATACTTTTTTTTGTTTTTTGGCACATTTAATTGCTGCCTTATTTTTGTGTACTTCTGGTTTGGTTTCCATTCCTGTTTGACACCAATATGCTTCTGCTAAACTACGCAGGGAAATCATTTTAGACTTGTTCTCTTGTTTTAAAAGTTTCACTATGTTTGGCTCTTGTTAAGTCAGCAGATATGTATGCAGTTCTACAATTATATGATTACATTTATTATATTATGTTATGTCAGAGGCACTGGAAGCTGTTGAAGACTGGGGGTTGGAGGGTGAGAGGGGCACTTAGTGATCTAAAAAGGGCAACTTTTAAAAACTATTTACTACCACAACATAGGTTCACTTGGAGAACATTTAAAGCTTAGCCAATATCCCTTGTGGTGCTTGAATTAACATTACCTGATTGGTCCTACCTATCCCATGGCCGTTAATTGTATATTATCCCTAGTGAGAATAAATGTGATCACACCATTGATAATTTGAGGGGACCCATGTAAGGGATGCAGCATTTAGGATTTGCCTCTATCCATTACTGGCATAAGGGGCAATCCTGGAGTACATTTTCTATTACCCATCCTTAGATCCAAGTTGCATCTGTGCGGTTCGATTCTCGGCTGGGGTGCCTTCTGTGCTGAGTCTGCATGTCCTCCCTGTGGTCGCGTGGGTTTCCTCCAGGTGCTCCAGTTTCCTCCCACATCCCAAAGACATGCTGTAGGTGGATTGGACACTCTAAATTGGCCCTAGGTGTGAGTGTGTATGCGTGTGTGCCTTCTGTGGAAGGTTGGGTGCTGGGCTGGCAACTCAACACCATAAAACTCCACTGCCAATCATGAGCGGACAGGTGATTCGCTGTGGTGACCCCTAACTGGGAAAAGCCAAAAGAAGAAGAAGAAGAAGAAGATCCAAGTTGCACTTGAGTATGGACAGGGATGAGCTTTGTTTTACTTGAATGGATAGTCTGTTCTGGAACAGTGGGTAGCCTCTGTGATATATAGCCATCTTTCCACAACATTCAATTTAGATATCTGGACTGAGTATTTCTGATGCCATTTGACTTGCTGATGTTCAGTAGGTCCATCAGTATTAGATCGGAGGATGCCTTGTATTCCAGACTCAGGTCACCTCTAAACACTCTGTAGGATACTGAGTATAGTGATAAATCTTTGAGGTGGTCCATGCAAGACCTATTGTTCATGACTTTTATCCTTTTAGTAAGGTATCTCTGTGGGTATTCCAATTGTTGCATGGGTCTGGACAGATACATGCCAAAGTGGGCATTTTACAAAATTATTGACCTAATGAGGGCTTTGTAAAGGGGGACAATAACATCTCTAGATCTAGTCACAATCAATTTGTTTATAAGCTGTGCAATACAGAAATACTTTCTTATGACTCTGGGCACATACTGGTCAAAAGTTAGGTCACTGTACACACAGGTTCCCAAATGCCAAATGACTGGGCCAGTTCTCAGGGGGAATTGTCAATTTCACAGTTCCCTGGAGTAGATGACTTCCTAAAGGATACGGTAATGTATTTCTTGGAGTTTGGTTTCAATTTATGATTCGGACACCAGTTATTGTTTGGGACAAACCTTCCTGCATGATGGTTAAGTCATTTGGGGATTCAATAACTGCTCCTAGCTTGCAGTAATTTCAAACTTAGTCAGCCAAAACCCTTTGGTATTTCCCTTTACTTCTGAGATGTATATGCCAAACAGAAAAAAGTATCAGCACCGAACCCTGGGGGACTCCATTGGTTACTGCTCTCTTCCCCCACTTTGATCTGCTGCATCTTGTGAGCAAGCACACATGTATGCATTCTTTGAGTCACCTTCCTGATTGTATTAACCTGATTGTATTAAATTATATTCCTTGTATAATACAGCACCATTTGTTAGAATGTGTGTTTTAAATTTGTAGTTTGGAACAGTCTTCTAGTAAGCAATGAAACAAAATGTATGAACCAATAATGACAAAACGACCTATTTCAGAAAATTTCAACAATAAAAGGCCACTCAGATTTCTGTCATTACAATCCACCAATATTAGTAAATATGAAAAATATCTGCAGAAGTAAGTCATCTAAATAATTCCACATTAAAGGGATGTACAACTATGAAGAGGTTGCTGCTAGCAAACAATTTTATATTTCATTGTCTCATTTACAAATAAAGTGCCTGCTGCCCTTGAAGAATAAATTGCCTATGCTACATTAAAAAAAAAAAATGATAAGCTAGTAATTTTGCAAAGGGGAATGGATGGCAAACTGATAACAGAAACATAGTTACTAGGTAACTCCTCCAAAGAAGGACATTCATAGGACAGCAGCATCCACTCCCTTTAAAGTATAACACAGTACAGTATCAGCAATCCATTTGCATACTGTGGGGGTAGAACCCACAGCCTTCTGCATCAAAAGCAAGTATACTACCTGTTGTGCTACTAACAATACAAATGACTTAGCATAAGTGACACTAAACTTATTTTCCCCTGAAGCTCTCAGCTCCTTGTAAAATCCATTTGACACTCAACTAAATCTCTCAACTTCGCAGCATAAGAAACCTAGAAAAATCCAAAATTTATTTTGGCAGGGGGCAAAGGCCCAAAACCAGGGATACATTTTAAATACTGCTTGTATAATCTTAGAAAGTTGCTAAAATAAAGTGTTATGCGTTACCATATGTTTCCTGAAAGATAGGAATACTGAAACCTTAAAGGGCTATAATTTTGTAGTGACTTCAGTTCTCACCTATTTCCCAGAAAAAACACAAATTTTAAGAGGAACAGACCAAAAGTATGAGACAAATATTCTGTGAAAATCTGGACAGTTGAGAGCTATGGACTCAACTCCCTGAATCACAAGTGGTGGTATGGGTGGAGAATTCAGGCTCTTGTTTGAGTCCGAGTAACACTAACCACTGGGTATACCTAACTGGGGCATTTTACACACACACACACACACACACACACACACACACACACACACACACACACACACACACACACACGGGAACAGCATAACACCTGCAAATAAAAGATCAAAATTCTTCTTACTGGCATGACTCTGGCTATGGCAGCACCAACAGAACAGCTACAGCATAACTCCTGTAATACAAAGCAATAGAACAACAACAGCTAGTTTAGTTACTTTAACTTCCGCTCATGAATCCATGTTAGCGTGAAAATTTCACTTCATTAATTTTCCCGACAGGTTTTGTAGCTGTAAAAGTGGGTTGGGGGTCTCCCCCTCCCCCTGGCTCTATGGTTCTGGCATCCATGTGTTATGTTATGTTATATTATATTATTACTATATTATATTGGGTCTGCTTCACTTGACCTAAAATTCATTTGACTGACACCCATTTGACCTAAATTTCATTAGACAGACTCCCATTTCACTGACAGCTTACAATGCTGAATTTCAACATACTAAATCTTAAACCATAGACAAGCACACTTAGAACACCAATAATAAGAAGTTATGTACCTACCATAACGTTCCATGTTAGTTGTCTTCTTCTCACTTTCTTTCTTGCTGGATGGGTTCGGAGCCGATCCTCAGTTCCGACTCGGCCAATACTAAAGCTCGAGAGCTAATTCCACCGGCTCGAGGCTCCCCTATATCCCACAATGCTAGGCGGTAACTACTCAGATCTCGTTTGATAGCTATACCAAGCAACCCTAGTCTCCATAGAATGGAGAAGGGAAACCCACCTCAATAACAACCTGCGTGAAGGTATCGCAGACCTAAGAAAGGAGAAAAGGAGGTGGAAGAACGTGTGGGAATGACGACTTCCAGAGGAAGATCACAAACTGAATTCCTATCAGTCTGTCCAGGCTTGGGGGAAGGAGGGTGGGACGCAAGAAAGAAGGCGAGAAGAAGACAACTAACATGGAACGTTATGGTAGGTACATAACTTCTTAATGTTAAGTTGTCTATCTCACCTTCATTCTTGCTGGATGGGACCGCGTCCCTAGCACCTTATCCCGGGTGGCCTATCGGAACAGACTCTTGAGAACAGTGGAACCAAAGTTGGCACGGTTTCTGGAGACCATGTCCAATTTGTAATGTGAAATGAAGGTATGAGGAGAAGCCCAGGTGGCTGCTGCACAAATGGAATCTATTGGCAGCCTATCCTGAAAAGCTACGGATGTAGCTAATGCCCTAGTTGAATGAGCTCTAGGTCTTGAAGGTAGCTTTTGATGTTTGATCTCATAGATGAAGGTAATTGTAGAGGTGAGCCATCTAGAGAGGGATACTTTAGTAACAGGAAGGCCCAATTTCCCTTCCGCATATGACAGAAACAGTTGATCAGATTTCCTGAATTGTTTAGTCCTGTCTAAGTAATATCTAAGTTGGCGATGAACATCCAGAAAATGTAGCTTTTGTTCCGACCTGTTTGAATAGTTAGGGAAAAAGACGGAGAAATCAATAATTTGGTTTAGGTTTGCTTGAGAGGAAACCTTAGGTAAAAAGGATGGATTAGTACAGAGGGATACCCTATCTTTGTGAAACACTAAGTAAGGAGGACGACTGCACAGAGCATGGAGTTCGGATACCCTTCTCGCTGAAGTTATAGCTACCAGAAAAAGTGTCTTCCAAGAAAGCAACTTCAGAGAACATGAAGCCGCCGGTTCGAAGGGGGGAAGGATTAAGGATGCCAGAACCAAGTTCAAATCCCATTGAGGCGGGGGATCTTTGATTGGAGGTTTGAGGAGAAATACGCCCCTTAAAAAGGCTTTACAGAGTTTGTGAGCCATGATGCTAGACTCTGAGACACCTACATGAAAATTAGATATGGCAGCCAGTTGAACTCTAATGGTAGATGGAGATGATCCTAAATGAAAGAGCTCTGCTAGAAAGTCTAGAATAGACTGTTTAGGTGCAGTAAAGGGATCTATGTTTTTTGATGTTGCCCAAAAAGAGAAGCGTTTCCATTTGCTACTATAAATCTTCTGAGTAGAAGATTTATGAGAGGCTATCAAGTTATCTCGGACTGAGCGAGATATTGAGGGAAGCCTGGCTAAGGTCGGAATCAGAGAAACCACGCTGTGAGGTTTAGAGAATGCAGAGATTGGTGCAGCTGACCCGATTGGTGGGTTAACAGATCTGGTATAGGTCCAGATGCCAAGGCTGCTCCAAAAGGTAACGATGAAGAAACGGAAACCATATCTGTCAAGGCCAGTAAGGGGCAATGAGGTTCATTGTCACTCTCAAAGCGATGGCTTTCTGAATTAGTTGAGATATCAGTGGAAAAGGGGGAAAGGCATATAGAAGTCCCCGGGGCCAATCGTGGACTAGAGCGTCTCTGGTGGGATGGCCTGGTAATGGGAAGAGAGTGAAGAAGTCATGACACTTGCTGTTTTGGGGAGTAGCAAAAAGATCGCAGCAAGGGTGGCCCCATCTTAGGAATACTTCTTCTAGAACTGATTTCTTTAGAGAACACTAGTGGGGCATGAGAATTGCCCTGCTCAACTTGTCTGCAATCACGTTGGATTTCCCGGGAATGTGCATTGCTATCACAAAACGCTGAGAAGAGATCGCCCATTGCCAAAGTCTGAGTGCCTCTCGACATAAGGGGTATGATCTGGTTCCGCCTTGTTTGTTGATGTACCACACTACGGACATGTTGTCCGTCTGAATTGCAATAGTCCCAGTGGGAAGAGAGTCGTGAAGGACTTGCAACGCTAAAAGCACTGCTCTCATCTCTAAGACATTTATGTGCGAGTGGCACTCGAAAGGTTGCCATGTGCCTTGGACTGTCCTGCCCTAATAATACCCCCCCCACCCGATCAGGGAGGCGTCTGTTGTCAACGTGGTGACTGGGGGGGGGGGGAGAGTGAAGGGTCTTCCTTGGAGAACCTGAGGTGATGCGATCCACTAAGACAGTTGATTCTTGCATGATTGAGTTATCAATATGGTATGGGACATCGGGAGCTGTTGGAAGGACCATTGAGTAAACAGCATCCATTGGGGGAACCTCATGTGGAAGCGAGCTAAGGGGAGAAGGGGAATAGCTGCTGCCATGAATCCTAACACCTTCAAAACTAGTCTGGCTTTGACTTTGTTGCATTGTAAGAGAAGGGAAACTTGTTTCCGAATGTCTAACACTCTCTGCTCTGTGAGTCTGGCTGAAAGATTGAGTGTGTCTAAGGTGGCGCCTATAAAGGTAATAGAGTGACAAGGCGACAAAGCAGATTTTTCTAAATTTATTGAAATGCCTAGAGCATGGCAAATTTGGATGGTGAAGTCCCTGGATAGAAGAAGCTGATGTCTGGTGGTGGCAGTAAGGAGCCAGTCGTCTAAATATGGAAACACCTGGAATCCTTGACGTCTCAAGTGAGCCGCGACCACTGCCATGCTTTTGGTAAACACATGGGGGGCTGTAGTGAGACCAAAGGGCAGGGCTCTGAACTGGTAGTGACTGGCTCCCAGCCTGAAGCGGAGAAATCTTCTGGAGCGTCTGTTCATCTTGATGTGGTAGTACGCGTCCTGAAGATCTATCGAGCACATCCAATTGTCCTGACCCAAGAAGGATAGAATGGACTGTAGCGTGACCATCTGGAATTTTGTTTTCCTGACATACTTGTTTAAGTTGCTGAGATCCAGTATGGGTCTCCAGTCCCCTGTTTTCTTTGGTACCAAAAAGAATTTGGAGTAGATTCCGGATCCTTGCTGGTCTGCTGGGACTGATTGGATAGCTCTTTTTGATAGCAGCTTTGAAATTTCTAATGCTGCTTGTTCCCTTAGACTGGGTGGAACGTCTGGAAGGGATCCTTTGGATTGGGATGGGATGTGAATAAAGGGAATTTTGTAACCCTCGGATATGATCGACTGTACCCATTTGTCTCGAGTAAGGGAAAGCCAGGCTTTTGGGTACAGGGATAACCTTCCCCTGACTGCCTCCGAAGGTGGACAGCCGGGAAGCCCCTCAGGGATGCTGAAAGGGTTTATCAGAGAACGTTTCTCTACTACCCTGGTTTTGTGGACCTCCTCTGCCTCTAGGGCGGCGTCTATTATTATTATTCCCCCCCTCTGCCTCTAGAGGGGAATTGACCTTGTGCGTCAGATGAGACTCCCTGGGATTGTTTACGGAACCACATCTTTCCTCCCCTCTGACCTTTGGGATAGGGTCTAGAAGGGGTAGAAAAACGGACTCCTACGGCAGAGAGAGTCTTACCTTCTACCTCACACCTGGTCAATGTATCCTTCACCTGTGGACCAAACAAGGATGATCCATCAAAGGGAGAATTGGTGAAGGACGCCTTGAAAGGGTCCGCAAAATTGCACAGCCGCATCCAGGCGTGATGTCGTAAGGCAACACCTGTGCCTGCGGCTCTACTCGCCCCAACCGCAGCATATGAGATAAGCCGCATGGAGGAGTTAACGATGGAATTCAGGGTTGCCAACTGGGAGTTCATTCTGTCTTGGAACCCCTCAGCTGTAGGATCCTTTATCACTTCACTCATATCCTTGAGTAAATCTCTCTGGAGACGAGTGAAGTGGCATAAGTAATTCAGTGACCGCATTGAAAAGGTCGCTGATGAGAACATCCGCTTACCGTACCTGTCCATGGTCCTAGATTCCTTATTAGGAGGATGGACAGGAACCGAAGGATTGGCTAACTCCTTCTTAGTGGCCACAGCCACCACCATGGCATCAACGGGGACAGCTTTGGATAAAAAATCTTTATCTCTAGGGGCAGTAATAAACTTAGATGGCCTCCTCGGGGTGGGTTCCACTGAATCAGGAGCCGTCCAGGCCTTCCTTGCCACCACTTCCATAAGGAGGTCAAAGGGAGGGGACACCAAGGGCGAGAGCCAAATGCCTCAAGATGCACTGACTCATCCTCCAAAGGGTTAAGGGCTGGCCAGTTCCCCCTCTGTTTCAGGATCTCAAGGATGTCAGCAAAGGAGACATCCTCAGAGGGGGATTGAGGGGAACCTTCAGATTCCTCTAAGTCAGTGTCAGAGGTGATAGACTCAGGGGAGTCAATGTGCTTCCTCTTGCACTGCCTCTTCCTAGGGGGATCTCCTACCAGGTCAGGAGAGGCCTCGGAAGAGGAGGAAATTCCCAATGGGGAAACTTGAGGAGTTGTCTCTCTGCGGTCTAATGCAAGGGGGTGGGTAGAAATCACCGCAGGCACTGAAGATGGAGGGGCCGAGGAAGACCCTGGTTCTAGCACGTTCCGCATGACCTTGAAGGCACCCCCATCAGGCAAGGCCAGAGGTCCCCGCTCCGAAGAGACAAGGACCCCCCCGGCACCGACAGGGACGGCTCCGAGGCTGATGTCGGAGCCAAACTCACCAGCACCGAAGCCCCGAGAGGGAGAGTGGGGTTGGACAAGGGTCCAATACCACTCACCCCCTCGGAGCCGACGAGGGAAGCTCGGCACCGCGATCCCTCCAAGGAGGAGATCGGAGCAGACGATGGAGCCGAAAGGGAAGGTATCGGATCCGACGCACCGACAGTCATGGCTCCGACGAGCCCTGGCTCTGAACTCAAAGGAGTCGGAGGAGGAATACATTGGGGAACGGAAATAGCCACTGACTGCTGAGTCGGGCTATCCAGCATTTGGGCCAGTGCCTCGGACTTGAGAAGTCTACTCACTACCCTTTGCAAATCGTGGTCAGATAGCCTGGAAGACCGTGAGGAATGTGTTCTATGGCTCCATTCAGAAAGAAGAGGGGATCCTCGTGCCGAGTGCACGGAGCCGATAGAGGGGGATCTAGATCTCTTCCTAGAAGGTTGCTCCGATAAAAGTATCGGAGCCAACGGAGTTATATCAACCTCGGCTCCAGCCAGAGCCGAGATAACAGTATGAGGCTTGGAAACATCGGCTCCGGACGGAGCCGATGTCGAAGCAGACTTTACATTTCCAGAAGTCGACTCAGAAACCGGAGCTGACTGTTTGGAAGTTTTAGAAGGCTTCCCCGACACAGACTGAGTCGGGGGGCCTTCAGGCTTTAATAAGCCACGCAAGATTAATTTATTCTTGTGTTCCTGCAGGACTCTAGGGCTAAAACCATGGCAAACAGCACAAGAGTCATGCAGGTGCAAAGGTCCCAGGCAATACACACAAGAAGTGTGACCGTCTGTCAGAGACATTTTCTGACAGCACGAGTCACACTTCTTGAAGCCTGAGACCTTAGATTCCTTAGACATAATAAAAGGTCCAAGAAAACACACACAGACACACACACAGGACTTAATTAAAAATAAAATACCAGTCACACAAGGGGACTAGAAGGGACCTAAGGCCTAAAACTAAAGTGGAATAGAGGGAAAAAAGGGCAACAAAGTTGTCGAACCAGGAAAAAGGGGATTTAAAACTAAAGGTTTCAGTAAAAAAAGGGTACTAGGAGTCTAAGAATTGAAAATTTAGAATTAAATTCTTCACTAACCTGCCAGAGCCGGTAGAAAAGCACCTTGTCAGCTAAGCGGCAAATGAGATCTGAGTAGTTACCGCCTAGCATTGTGGGATATAGGGGAGCCTCGAGCCGGTGGAATTAGCTCTCGAGCTTTAGTATTGCCCGAGTACCCATCCAGCAAGAATGAAGGCGAGATAGACAACTTAACATCTAACCCTTTCCAGAACTTAAAAACTACTTACTAACCCTCTTAACAGAAATGTGACAATGTACAACCAAAACTAGGTGGGGGACTATGGCCCCCACACCCCCCAATTATATATATTAACTCCAGGATAGCACTACAGTGGGGGAAAGGGCATATACCTTTTACTTGTCTTACAGTACTCTACATGCTGCACACCCTAGCTGGAAATGCACAAAACATTCACGAAATTACTTTAAATACTTCCCATAAAAATGTAAATAAACACTACATGACTATCAGAATTCTAACAGTCAGCACTATAAGTTACAATAATTCTTTTTATCACAAGCAAGTCACAGGTGAAGGAAAATCCACAGCAACTTAAATGTCGGTAAAATGGGAGTCAGTCAAATGAGTTTTAGGTCAACTGGGTGTCGGTCAAATGAATTTTAGGTCAAGTGAAGTAGACCCAATGTAATATAGTAATAATATAATATAACATAACATAACACATTGGTGCCAGAACCATAGAGCCAGCAATATTTATGCAAAGGAGAAAGCAAAACTAATCAATGCAGAAAGAGCAGCACCAAAGATATTTGAAGAAAAATACAGGCAAAGACATCCGGATATGGAAAATTTTACAATACAAAAACTAAGAAAACAAAGAGGAAAAGTAGAAAAGAGGATTAGTAATGGAGAAATTAAAGAAATAGAAACTGAGGTTATGGAATATATAACAACAGAACAGGATAGAGCAATGGACACCCAAATTAAGGAGAAAGCAGTGGAACAGGAAGCATCTAATAAATTGACATATGAAGATAGTTTGGAGCCTCCCATAGAAACCAGTACAAAGGTTCAGTTGCAGCTATACAGTAAGGGAAAGATCAGGAAACTGTGGCAACTTTGACAGAGTCATTGTCATGGAATGATAGGCCAGTGAGCTCCCATATGAAAGAGCAATGGATGACACAGGGTGAAACTGAAGAGAATGTGGCACAGGAAGAAGCTCTGGAACTTTCTATAGAATGTCTGCAGGAAATGGCGAACAAAGAATGTGCCATCAGTTTAGAAGAAAATGATCTAAGAGAAGAGTTGCTTGATTTAAAACAGATGGCTAGACATATTAAGATCAATGAAAGGAATAGGTTGCAGAAGGTCAATAAAACCCCAAAAGTTAGAAGTCCGATAAAACAAATGAACACAGTAATTAGGACTGTCCATCCAGATTCATGCGATATAACAGATGTAAAAAGGGCACATTACTGTGCAGTCAAATTAATAACAGATAAAGTCCTACCACAAGAACACGGTAGTAAGGGAAAGGACAGAAAGAAATCAAATGCCATCATGGAAGTACTGAATAGAGAAAACTGTAAAGCTGTTAAGACAAGAAGTGTCACTGTTAGAAAAGTATAGATTAGGAAACAGATCAACAAAAATACTCAGAAAGATAGATGTGATAAAAAACAATGCCCAGTATTATACTAGATCAGGATTTTTCATGCACTGTCACAAATAATAAACTAAAAATATCAGCACAGGCAGAAAAACTTAGAAGATACACAGCTAAATATAAAGGAAAAGTACAAAATAAGCAATTTACTTACTGCCCAAAAAAGTTTTATAGAGAATTGGGAAATAAGGTAAAAGGAATTGAAAGATCACCAAAAAAAGAAGAAATAGATACATTTTGGAGAAATATTTATGAAGATCCCGTGGAACATAACAAAAGTGGTAAATGGATAGAAGAAATAAAAGAAAGAATAAGAAGTTCAAATGTACACAATATGAAATGGGATGAATTAACAGCCAGAGAGATTGAAACAAAGTTAAGAAAAGCCTCTAACTGGAAAACCTCAGGCCCAGATGCAGTACCTAACATCTGGCTTTAGCCATGAGTAAGAACTATTTATATGCACACCCTGAATGGCACCAGCCTGGCTAACAACAGGAAAACAAAGAGTGAACTTGCAAGCTACCCTAAAAACTATAGACCAATAACTTGCCTCCAGACGAGGTATAAACTATACAATGGAATTGATGCCGACAGAGTTTATAATCATTTAGAAGAAAACTCAATTATGGCAATAGAACAAAAAGGTAATAAAAGAAAGTCATATGGAACAAAGGATCATTCGTTGTTAAATAAAGTCATAGTGGGGAACTGTAAAAAGGGGAATAATCTAAGTATGGCATGGGTAAGACTACAAAAAAAACATTTGACAGTATCCCACCTTCATGGATAAAAGAGTGCTTAAAAATGTGTAAGATACACCCTATGCTGATAAACTACATCACAGCAACCATGAAACAGTGGCAAACAACTTTGCAGTTAAGCGATGATAAAGGACAAATTATTATTCCAGGGATAAAAATTTAAAGGGTGATATTCCAGGGTGACTCTCTGTCACCGCTTCTCTTTTGCCTTGCCCTTAACCCATTAAGCTGCCTGCTTAACAGAATAGGTCATGGCTATAATTTGGCTCCCAGAAAGCAACAGTGTTTCTCTTTGCTGATGATTTAAAACTGTATAGCTCATCAGATGAGGAACTGAAAGTAGTCAACTTTTTTAGATGATATAAGAATGTCCTTTGGTCTTGATAAATGTGCCAAAGCATCTTTTAAAGCAGGAAAGCTGCAGCACCAAGAAAACATCAGTTTGTGATAAGAATGTGATATAAAAGAACTTGAGCAACAGATTGTGTATAAATATTTGGGAATTGATGAAAGATCAGCAATAAAACATGAACAGATGTGAAAAAACTCAGTAAGGAATATTTTAGAAGACTTAAATTAATCTTGAACTCAGTCTTGACATCTAGGAACAAAGTTTAAGCTATAAATCAATTTGCTCTCCAGTCCTAACTTATAGTTTTGGAGGGACTGACTGGCCCCAAAAGGTGCTGGATACATTAGACACTTAAGCAAGAAGGCTGCTTCATGCTCATCAAATGATTTATAAAAATCAGTGCATACCAAGATTATATATTCCCCATTCCAAAGGAGGTATGGGCATCTTTGAAATTGATTACAGATATAGATCTGCAATCATGGGACTGCATACATATCTGCTTACCTCACAAGACCCAAACACAGTGAAAGTTTTGAAACAGGACAATAAATTTAAGATGACTTCCCTGCTTAGTCTAGGAGAAGCATATTGGAGTCAAGCGAGAATGGAAATCAAACCAGAAGTAGATAAAAATCAGGCAGTGACTGAACATGCCAAAAAACAAAAGAGAATATAAGATGAAGGATCAGATGAGAAGCCAAGGAATGCAGAAAATGCATAAATATAGTTGCAAGTACAGAAAACTCCTGGAACAACCTCATGTTGATCAGGATCGAATACAAGAATGGTTAAGGAGAGGCGAATTCAAACCAAAAGACGAAAGGTTAATATTGGTGGTCCAAGACAGTGGACTATGTACAATTTGGTTTACAAAGTCCATTAAACATGTGAAAGAAACAGACAAATTTAGGTTTTGTAAAACAGAATTGGAAACAGTTGCACACCTTGTTGCTGGCTGTGACATACTAATGGCAGAAGGACTGTATACTGAAAGGCAGAATAATGTGGGAAAACTGTTGCACTGGGGATTGTGCAAACATTATAATAGTGAAGTAGCTGAAAACACTGGAAACATGAGCCACAAAGCATCACAGAAAACGATGAAGTCTACATCACATGGAACCACCCATTACAAACAGTTTAAAAGACAGATGCAAGAAAACCAGATACAGTTGTCCATGAAAAAGAGAACAAAAGTAGCATTGATCACTGAAATCACTACCCCCATTGACTACAGTGTCTTGCGTGCAGACAGACACAAAGTCATAAAATATCAGGATTTGCAGGTAGAAAAGAGAGCAATGTGGAAGAAAGATACCCACACAGTTCTAATAGTAGTAGAAGCAATGGGTCTTATAAAAATAATCTAAAATTGTATTTAGATATGTTACGGATACATGTAACTCCATATGAATTGCAGAAGGAGTCATTACAGGGCACATTGTGGGTGCTGCAAAGAGCACTTCTGACTGACATCAAAGATTGAAACAATACTAATTTCATGAACTTTAATCATACTTTGACTTAGGAATGGGGTCCATTCCCGTCATGGTATTAAAAACCCAAAATATTTGGAGAAATTAAAAAAAGACACACAACCTATTATTCTAGGAACTTTCTTAGTTTGTAAGAAATATATTAAAAATCAGTTCTTATTTTTGGACCTTTATCCCCTGATTATTTTTATTTTTTTCCAGATTTTTTGCTCTAAGAGGCTGAGAGGTTTGCTTTGGAAGCTGGCTGTCTGTTACATCCTTGGCAGGATACAACTCGTATAGCTAAAGCTACTGCAGCAGTGATCAATATGATGAAAACGCAGCAAACAAGGTCTGAAGCTAGTAGGAGTGCTGTGCATTAAGGGAGGGCAAAGATCAGGAATTTCAGGCTGACAGCACTGATAACTGACTGGACTGGATCCAAAAAGAGGTTCTAGTCCTAACAGATGCATCAGAGAGA